>NW_019724601.1:527449-565603 GCF_002891405.2 Cryptotermes secundus | reverse complement strand
CTGTAGAGCCATTGAGGAAAAAGCACTGTTGAGCTCTAATCATTTATCGCATGTCGCACGGGACAGTGAATGAATGTATCTAGTTCTGTATTTATTGTATTTATTTTTTAATATATTTATTAGTGTCGCTGCATATTGAGAATTTTCAGTCACTAGAAGTGCAGTGAGACGGAATTTTCTTTTCTTACATTGAATAACATCGCCAGAGCTTTAGGCATTTCCGTTACGTCATTACATACATAGCATAGCCAACAGAGCCGGAAATACAGTAACTGCCGGGAGGACCGACACACTGGCTGTTCCCTGTGCTGCCCTCTATTTACTTTCCTCCGCTGTAACGACGGGCGCAGCTTTATAGAAGCAACCTGTCTGTGCCCTTGTTCTCCACTGTCCTCCTTGACGACGTTCCGTGTCGCGTCTGTATATTTACCCGCAACAAGAGCATTTTCATGTTTCCATCTGCCGGAGAGGCGGAGAACTGGTGAAAGTGACCAGTATAAAATAACTAGCAAGATCACACCTTTGAGGGCGTCCCTTCGTAAGTCGTTCAATCGCCTTTGTTTCCCTCTTGAGTGCAAAACGTGGTCAAGGTTTTAGCTAGCCGTTCCGTTGCAGAATACGCGAAATTACTGCGGAAGTGAAGTTGGCGAAATAATGTTGGGTGAAAATTTCTTTCGCTGTTTTGACCGCCCCTGTGGTCTAGTGGTCAAAGTTCCTGGTTATAGATCCAGATGTCCCGGGTTCGATTCCCGGCGATACCAGATTTTCTGAGAAGTAGTGGGCCTGGAACGGGGTCCACTTAGCCCACGTGAGGATAATTGAGGAGCTATTTCAAGGAAATAGCGGATCCTGTTTAGTAAACTGAGATTATCAGCCGTGGGGATCCGTTACGTTGGTCACGCGACACCCTCTATCCGCTAAAGTTGACACTAAACTTCACCGGCAAGCGGCGCTCGCTCGTTCGACATAGTTCGCTTGCGGACTACAGGCCACGGAGTTTTCTTTTTCCAGGCATGAACTGTAGGAGCGATTTTTCTATTGGCATGTTTCACGGCCCTGGAGAGAATACTTCGACTTGAGAGCGAGGATCTGACGGGAGAATGGAGAAAAGTTGCATAATGAGAAGGTTCTTAATTTGTATTATTCAACAGACGTTGTTGGGGTGCGAAAATCAGAGCGTGAGAGGTGGACATCGCATTGAGCATACAGCATACAGCATACTCGTGACATTATTGAAAGGGAAATGAAATAAAAGGCATGAGAGCTTTCTTGTTTTGCTGACGAAATATTCGTAGTTTGATAGAAGGCCCTTGTGGGCAGAGTAATGAATTTCCAGGTTAACGTTGCTATATAGCTACCTGGCTGTACAGCGTCACACCTCAGAAATATGCAACCTTCATGCTTATCGTCATGGAAACCGCACGCCTCACATATTTGTTTCTCCATGTCCGTTATTAGGTCTGTTATTCTGTATTGGTCTCTTGCAATATCCCCGTTATCAGATTGTTTGCTAAAAACAGGAAGCACTAAAAGACGTTTTGGCGTAAATGAAAACTTGGGTGGTTCATCTAGTGTCATCTTAGATTAGAACTCCAAGCCTGTGTTTACCTTCAACATCTTCAACAAATCCTGGAGTGTTCTGTTTGTACATCATCTCTTGTGTCCGCTCTCTGTACGGCTAGTGTCCGTGGAAGGATTGATTTAAACCTGATTGTGACTGATGAGTTCCGGAATAGCTCAGTCAGTATAGTGACTAGGCAGCGGACTGATCGACTGAGTAATCCTGGTTTTGGTTCCGTCATAAGAAAGAGATAATCTCTACATAACTTCCAGACCCAATGACTACTTTCCCCGGAGGTTGAGCAGCCGGGGCTTGAAGCCAACCTTCTCCGTCTGTTGCCGAGGTTAAGAATGCGTGGAGCTATACCTCCGTCCATAAAAAGTCTTCATTCGTCATAGTATGGTGCGTAATTAAGCACAGGGATAGCTCCATTTTGGGTCTTTGGGTTGTGGTCGTCTTCCTTGTGATACATTGTAGCGTGGTACACGGCTACCGACGTTTCGGGAAAAAATGTCATCTGGGGCATGGACTATCATGATTGAGGTTTTTCATGGTTTTCTTCAGTCCCGTCAGGCTAGTACCGGGATACTACCTTAAATTAGGCCACGACCATTTCCAATTTATGATTCAACACTCATCATGCAACCGTACACACTGTAGTGTCGAGATACTGAAAGGGCCATTAATTGAACCATGACCCGTAGAACATTATCACACTTAATTTGGTCTGAATGAAGAGCTGAGATAGCTCAGTCGGTCAAGCGACGGGCTACGGGCTGGAAGATCATGGGGCCTGAGTTCGAGTCCCGGTGAGGGCAAGAATTTGGTCTTCTCCACGTCGTCCAGACTGGCTTTGTGGTCCACCCATCCTCCTATCCAATGGGTACCTGGGGCTCTTCCCCCAGGGGTAAAGCGGCAGGAGTGTGAAACTGAAAATTCACCTCCAGTTAGTGCCGAGGCCGTGAGAATGTGGATCTATACATCCACTTCCCCATACGCCTTCATAGTGTGTTCTTAATTAGTTAAACACAGGGGCACTACAGCCCCAGTGGGCCTAGGCCTACCTCCATGAACTTCTCCGTTCACTTCGGTTTTTCTAGATCTTAGACATACGGTAGGACTCCTTGGGCGGGTGATCAGCTCGTCGCAAGGCCTCTACCTGTAGACAAACACAGAAAAACGCACACAAACATCCATGCCCTGAGTGGGATTCGAACCCACGATCCAGGCTTCCGAGCGAGCGAAGACAGTGCATGCCTTAGACCGCTCGGCTACCGTCACAGGCTCAGGGGCAACTTTACCAACTTTTATTTCGTCTAAATCCGCAAGTTACTGACGGAGATTGAAAGTGCGTACAGAAGGGACCTTCCCATTATGCGTTCATTTCATGTAGACGAAGCATAGGAAAGGAGACATTGCTATGAGAGTACTTTTCTGTTACCAAGCGTGACTGTCTTTTGTGTCACTCTTGCATTGTAGCCCTAGCGATGCTATTCAAATAATAGAATCTGGAGATGGCGGACGTGACGTCACGAGTAGTGTGTAGTGCCACTAATTAGATGCCCTTTCTTCTGGAATGAAATATCTTCCCAGCAGCTGCAGCTGTTTCTCTTCTCATGCAAACATTTGCTTATTGGGGTTCTTCCCCCCGTACGAGAGAGAGTTATACCTTGCACAGAGTGTTTTCTTACGCGTTCGACCTCACAGAATTAACCCACTGTATATACAGGCATCGCTATATTTCGTTTCTGTTTTAGACAATGCAGCATCTTCACGTCTTCCTCATGAAGCTTCCAAATTCGAATTTTTTTTTTGTTGGTTTACTTACGTGTAGTATATAAAGGAGCATTCCCCTCCAGATTATTATAAAAAGTAACAGTAAATATTCGCTATGGCCGCATCTTTGAACAAACAAGATATCCGAGGGAGAATTTGTAGCGTTTGCTTTTCACCAAATTAGAGTTTACTTCTTTTGAAAGATATTTGAAATTACGTCATACATAGAGTAGGCAATCTTGTGGAAGGAAGTCCTTTGAATCCAGCGAGATTTCCGGTATGATGATTTTGGTTCATGTCCTATATTGAAACTGGAATCAAGCAACTTTCTAATGACGGCGTAACTGTCTACATCAGCGCGTAACAATGATGCAGACTGAGAACACTCAGTACGTGCTGCAGTGAATTGTAGAGTGTGTGAATTAGCGAGAGCGCTATAGTACTTACAGTTAACGAGTTTCAAGAGTCAAGTAAATCCGATTACCAATACAGACCCCTTCTGTAGTCACTTGACACGTGACAGTATTATAGACCCAAAAAATGAGTCATATATTAGTAATTGCTAGTGTAATTTCCGTTGAAAAGGCAACAGAAAGTCTTTCTTTGAACGTTTCCCCCTATGTATATATCCTCTATGAGCACAAGTAAATAAACGCCCATTAAACTGGCTTATTTGCGTGACAGTATGTAACGTAAGAGTCGGGGTAGCTCAGTCTGTATAGTGACTATGCCATAGGCTGGACGGCAGAGGCGTCAAGTTTCGATTCCGGACAAGGGCAAGAGATTTTTCTATCGTCCACAGCTTCCACTCCTGATCTCGAGCTCACTCAGCCTCGTATCCAATGGGTACAGGGATCTGTCCAAGGGAGGTGAAGTGGCCGGGGAATGAATCTAACCACTCACGTCCATATAGTGCGGAAGTTGAGATTGTGTGGAGCCGTACCTCCATTCTCCGATACGATTTCATAACTTGGTGCTTAATTAAACATACGGGAGACTTTATTCATATCAGACGTATGTAACTTCCTGTCCTGTGCTTGGCAACAAACATCTTTCATTTCAGTTAGTGAGTACTGCACGTGTTTACATCTTCAGGTGGAACTGTCAGGAAGTGTCCACGTGGTTGTATCTGTTAGAATGAGTTAATCTGTACCACTGGAGTTTAACTTGTTCTAACGGGCTCTGCTGATTAAATGCCTTCACACATTTTTAACCTGATGACGGGAGATACATTTTCCGAAACGTTTTCTATTCGGAATATTAGGCGATGAATAACTAAAAATAAAGTTAAGGCATCCCTGTAACAGGCCGTGGAGGCCCATAGGGTTGTGAGATGTTGAGGCTCCCACATTTTCTAGACAGTCGGCTCACAGATGCCGGTGAGGTCAGCCCTACGCACCGGCCGCCCTTTACTCCCAAGAATATTCCTGGTACTCATTTCTGTTAAGAGGCTGAGTCGACCACAGGGCCATAGTGCGGCTGGAAGGATTAGGTCAACTGAAAAAAAAAAATCCAATGACCTCATCGTGACTTGAACCCGCGTCCTTCCGGCTTGTAGCATAGTGCCTCAACAGCGTCCCCTGATGGATAAGTCCAAAAAATAATATACAAAACACAGAAATTATTCTGTTTATGTTCCCTGAATATGGAGAAGGAAATAGTTCCCCAAAGGTAGAATACTACAATAACTGATCGCCATTGCTTGGTCGCCTTGGAAGCTTGAGATCACGTGCCTGTTTTTGTGAGAACAGTTTAGTTCTGATCACTTCATTCCCATGTCAGTAATACTGTTATTGTAACATGGAGCGGACTTCAGTTCTGAGAGCAGGCAGAGACTCGTTCCCTGTATCGATCGATTGTCACCCCTCTCTGCCTCTCGTAAGTCTGTTTTCTTCGATACCTGTCCTACTGTTGGCTGTGTATCTGCCGGCCTTTATCGTCTGTTTTATTTTTTTGCTTTTTTTCCCCCTCGAACTTTTGTTTCCACTTTTTTATTTTATTCGAATTTCTTTTATATTTACATTTCTTTATTTTGTTTGGGTTGATTTTCTTATAGCTTATATATGTCTCTTTCTTCCTTATTTCGTTTCACTTTTCTCTTGAATTTCTCCTTCTCTCTCTTCTTCTGTATAAATATCGAGTGTTCTCATGTAACGCTCCTCCGAACTCCATAAATATAAAATCATCAACAACCTTTATGCTACGGTAAGATATTTCAGGGTCTAAACAGAATCAGACGTAATGGTCACTTGTATATCAAAGTTATTCCATATCATGGAGTCCGGAAAGCTCACAGCCTCCGGTCCATAGAATTCAAACAGCTTCTTGATATTGGTTGGTTCTGGCCTCGTAGAGGAGCGGCGTGGAACCTGAGCGGGAAAGAACCAATTCCCGGTAACTCTGCAATGTCTAAAGCATCTTTGATGTCGCGTCATCGTAAGATGAGCCACGTCTAAAACGTCTTTGAAGGTGCGCCATCATCAGTGATGCAGATGGTTACACAATACTTAGAAAGTTACTAGTTTCTATTTTCAACATACTGTCACTTGTAGTGTATGTGACTATGGACGGGATTTATTGACCACTTACAGGTCGTGACAACAGATAACTATAGTAAGGCTTTACAGATCACTCTTGAAAACACTAACTCATTTCCAGCGGGAACTAGACGTTTCCTGGTAACTGCTTCTAACAATGACATCTTTTTTTTCTTCAGCTTCTGTGCTCATGACGTTACTGTCCGGCGAATATCCCGCAACTGAACTAAGCTCTGAAATGTGTCCCTCTTATAACCCCTCGTCACGGACCTCACAAAAACGGGGTTCCTTTTGTTGTGTGCGTGTTTTACCTAGCAACGGACGTTTTTTTACTGAATCTTGGCCCAGAAACGGGTCTGGTATACCTGCCCAACTCGCAGTCAATGCACGGTAACGGCTCTACGCGTCAAAGAACCAGAAAACCGCCAATGCTGTACGTTTGCTGGAACACATAGGGACTTTTCTTCCTTAAGTTTGCCTCATTAAGGTTGTGACGTTCCCTCGCGGATGTTTTGGACGGACAGTAACTGAATGGTGTCAGAGTGTTTATTCGGAAGCTGAGAACGGATGTTGAGAAGATTACCAGCCATTTGTGAAGGCCGGAAGATTCATTACCGTCTTCACGAGAGCCCCACGCTGGACTTTATCATGAAGCATTTGATTTCAGATACACACGCACTTTGAACTTGTTCCCTGAAGTGCCGAGTGTCGAAAATTTCGACCGTTACAGAAATTGGTATATGTAACAGCGCGTGGCTTCACTTGGCTTTTTCAGTAGCCTCTAACATAAATGAGTACCAGGGATCTTCCTGGGTGGTAAAGGGCGGCCGACGCGTAAGGCTGACAATCTCGTCGCCATCTGTGAGCTGACTGTCTAGAGAAAATGTGGGAGCCTCGAGGTCTCACAACCCTATGGGCCTGCACGACCTGTTATAGGGATAGCTTTACCTTTTACTTAATAAACTATTCTCGGGATTTTTACCTTTCATATGCAATTCATGGGGAATGTTTATTTCTTTTTTGCCCGTGGAATTATACGTAGCATATGTAAAGGGTAAAGTTCTCCCTCTACTCAACTAGGAAAGCGCTACGCCATAAAGGCGTATGGGGGAGTGGATGTATAGACCCACGTTTTGTTGACCTCGGCACTAGTTGGAGGTGAGTAGTCAGCTTCACGTTCCGGCCGCTTTACCCCCGTGGAAGGAGCCCCAGCTACCCATCGGATATGAGGTTGTGTGGATCCCAGAGTCGGCCTGGACGACGTGGAGAAGAGAAAATTCTTGACCCTACCGGGTCTCGAACTCCGATCCCTCGGTCGTCCGATCAGTAGCTAGTCGCTGTACCGGCTGAGCTATCCCGGCTCACTTATCTGTAGCAACCTAAAATGGCGGCTTGGAACGCTAGAAGCTGACGCTGTCATTCCAGATTTGAGGTTCTCCTGACGGTGACTGTTAAGATGTGCCGCCGTGTAGTGTGGTAGCTCATTGCAACATTTCGGAGTAACTTGTTTCCTTAAGTCTCAGGTTAGAAGACTCGTATGGAAGGTGCATAATATGAAACCAGGAATTCGAATGGGTGAAATGTCATGAACTGTCACGAAGCCAGACTGTGCTGCTACCTAGCGATACACACAGAAAACCTATTACGCCCATTACAGCCATTTTACTTCCATTTGTGACCTATTTACTAAAAAAAAACTCCGTGGGTGTAGTCTACAAGCGAACTATACCGACCGAGCGACCGCCACTTGTCGGTGAAATTGGTGCCAACTTTTGCGGATAGAGGGTGTCATGTCGTCAGCGCAACGAATCCGCACTCGGGTTTCTAGACCGGAGCCGCTACTTTTCAATTCAAGTAGCATCTCACTTATCCTCACGAGGCTGAGTGGACCCCATTCCAGACCCTTAGAAAATCTGATAGTGCCGTGAATCGAACCCGGGACATCGGGACCTGTAGCTGGAAACTCTGACCACTACACTACAGAGGCGGTCTAGAGCTTTTCCTCTTCTCTTTGTTCTTGTTCGTAACCCGTATTTCTCCATCATCATGTCTACGCCTTGACCTGCCTCCTTTCAGTGACATTACCCAAACAGTTTTGCTCTCAGAGTGCGAAGGGGTTACATTTTCCGAAAGAAAAGTCTCGCTACATCTGGCTATGTATGTGTCGGAATATTATGAACGTTGCAGGCGCTGTATTCACTTCTGTACATACACATGAACCGTTTCTTTATTCCGTTCTTATTTCATGAGACGTGCAGAATTGAAATGACCAATAGCCCCCAGACATTTCAATGCTCCTGGCGTAAAGTGATGCTCTATGCTCTCCCCCCCCCCCCNCCCCCCCCGTCTCCCGCGACTTTCTGCCAATGCATCGGCTCTGTAAACTGGGCCGCGCTAGAACTCATCTTCGATATGGGTTTTTGCTCTGTACGGTCGTACACAAAATAAATATCTCATACGTGCTGTAACTACTGGTTTTACGAGTGACTGAACGTATAAGAAAAAAATGTGGCATCAGTTTATGGATCCTGCTGTACTTCAGATGAGCCGGGATAGGGTAGTCGGTATATCGACTGGTTACGGGCTGGGCGACCGAGGGGTCGGAGCTCGATTCCCGGTAGGATCAAGAATTTTGTCTTAACGTCGTCCAGACCGGTTCTAGGGCCTACCCAGCCTCCTATCCAATGGGTACCGTGGGCTGTTTTTTGGAGTTAAAGCAGACGGGGCGTGAAGAGGACCACTCATCTCCAGCTAGTGCAGAGGTCAGGGAAACCTAGAGCTATACGTCCATTCACCCATACGTCTTCATGGCATAGGGCTTAATTAATGAAGCACAGGGACAGCTTTACGTTTCATTTCTGAACCTCAAATTCCTCAGTATGCATGGCGAGGTTAAGAGAGGTTATCTTACCAGTGAACACCTGTTGAAAATTAAGTGGGAGAATTTGACAGTACCTGTCTATACCATTCCGTGCTCGTGCTCGTGTGACTCGCTATGTTCGCGAGTAATGTGGACGATATGACAAGTCACGAGACAAGCAAATTTTAAATTTTTAATTTAAAAACTAGCCAATAAATTAAAATACGACTACAGCCTATACACACTACGAGTAAATATACGGATCCTCACGCGCCGAAGCCTGGCGAGCAACTGAAGTAGTGTGGACGAAGATTTACGATCACAAGTAAAAGCCAGACGAGTCTCCCCACGAGCACGAGTAATGTGGACGCGCCTTTAGAATCCATGAAAAGCATTTCACTGATTACGCACTCAATGACCTTGAAGTAATAACATAAGCAAAATAATAATGTTCTAGAGGCACATCTTTCTTACGGGTTGGTAAAAGTGGACGGCGCGTAAGTGTGACAACCTCACCGCCATTTGTGAGCCGATTGTCTAAGAAAATGTGGGAGCCTCGACGTCTCGCAACAATATGGGCCTCCACGGCTGATACAGAAGTAGCTTTACCATTTTCTTACCTCTTTTGGCGATGGTCGATACTGTAATACCGACTGACACATTGCCGTTTATTGTTGTCATCGTATGATTACATAGTAAGTAACTGAGATTAACATTACATCTGGTTGCCACGGAAACGGCAAACAGACGAACACTACAAACGCTGCCCGCTTGAACTGGGTTACTCGAGATGGAGCACAATGTAAAGGGTAGTTCAGTGTCCAACTTTTGTCGAAGAAATTCATAGCTTTCCTCTAGACAGCAACGCCGCATTGTGCAGGTTGTTATTCTCTCAAGTTTAGTATCTTAGTAAGGTAAATATAAGGTAAAGCTGCCCCTGTAACAGTCCGTGGAGGCCCATAGGGTTGTGACATGTTGAGTGTCCCACATTTTCTAGACAATCGGCTCACAGATGGCGGTAAGGTTTTCAGCCTTACGCGCCGGCCACCATTTACCCCAGGAAGATTCCTGGTACTCATTTCTGTTAGAGGCTGAGTTGACCCCAGGGCCATAGTACGGCTGGAAGGATTAGGTCAATTGACAAAATCCGATCACCTCATCGGGAATCGAACCCTCGACTCTCCGGCTTGTAGCATTGTGCCTCAACAACTACGCCTCCGCGTGGCCACATAATTATCTTAATATACTTGTATATGCAATTGTTCCGTAATGATTCAAGTTATTGGCGTATTTCTGGAAAAAATTTGTATAGGCGGTGGGAACACATGTGACTCGAATGATAATTAGTCCGAGAGCTTTCAGGACGGCGTGGTATTGTATTAGTAATTATACAGTTTAATATTCGCTTTCTGTGTCCATTTTCCACTCTCTGTGGTATGTTAAGTTCGCGAGATTTGGGTGCAGTGTCTTGGAATTCGTGAGTTCGTCGGCGTTGTTATAAAAGCTCGATATTAGACCTGCTCGCAAACAACTGAAACGCAATATGACATCAGACTGTAGATTTCTGATGACCCGTTACAACCTGGGAGATCCAACTTCAATTCCTGGAATGCCGAGTCGCCATTTTACGTTGAAAGATTTGTTGGTCTAACATGTACAGAAAATTCATTAAGAATTTTAAATGTATGGATCCTTGTCACCACGGCAGGGCGCATCCTGAGGTTTCGGATGTAGGAGATATGGAGGGTAGCTGCAAATATATTGAATAAGCAGTCGAGGACAGCCAACAAAGGGTGGTACTCCAGATTGGGAGTTGGGCTAACAACTCCTTATCGTAAAAAAATAATTCTGTTACGAAATGTCACAAAGGACCTCAGACCTGGACGGAGGGATCAGTGGAGGGCTCTTGTGACCACTGTAATGAACCTTCGGGTTCAATAAATTGTTTGAAAGTTCTTGAATAGCTGCACAACTGGCGGCTTCCCAAGAAGGGCTCAGATCTGTGAAGTTACGAAAAATTCCCTTCTAATACGTATTTCATGATTATGTAGTTCGGATGAAACGCTAACAGATGTCACAAAGTGTCAAAGTCGAAATTTTCGACGCTTGGCACTTTTAAGATTAATATTATCCCTTCTTTGCACTAAGGTCCCTCCTTAGTAGTCTCTTCCTTATAGCCTGCGTGCAAAGAATGCATAATAACCATATCAAGTCATAAATCAGGCACTGTGCTGTGTTCTGAAATCCAGTCCCTAGCTTGAGTCGTGTTCTCCCACGTCATACATGTAAATTCAATTTACGTATAACACTTTGTGTGTGTGTGAAGGTACAACAGGCCTGCTGTTGAGGAATACAAACATCCTGCAGGCCTGCTCCTGCACACTGAGGGACTCTCTCTAATTGATACATAATGGATACGCAGGGATGCCAACATCTCCCGGGATTTCTGTGCCGGAAGGGAGGTTCACTAAGTGAGGCGTAACTTTATCTCTAGGGGAATTTAATTTCCCCCAACTTGAAAATTAGGTGCAGCCTTTCTTCTGCATATTATACCGGTAAAATGGAATCCTGCATTACCGCTATAATAGGTTTATTATTGTAATGAAACTAATATAATACAATGGTAACTATGTGTACCGCTTGCTTAATGTTAAGTAGTACGATGTTTTGTCTGCATGGTATATTTGTCTGGTTTCCATTGGTTCTCAGAAAAAGAAGCAAATTTCTCCCTAAACAACATTAACTAACTAATATTTGTAATGAAGGAGTGGTGTGTTTTTTAGATGTGAGAATCTACTTTTAATATGCTCTGTAAATAGTTTACCATATAAAGGGCGCGGTAGCATAGGCGGTAAGGGCATTATGTTACAATCCGGAGGTCACGGATTCCATTCCCGATGAGGTAATTGGATTTTCTTTTCAATTAACCTAATCCTTCCAACCGCACTGTGGCCCTGGGATCGACTCAGCCTCTAACAGAAATGAGTACCAGGAATCTTCCTGGGGGGTAAGGAGCGGCCGTCGCATAAGGGTGACAGTCTTACTGCCATCAGTGAGCCGATTGTCTAGAGCAAACGTGGGAGCCTCGACGTCTCACAACCGGCTTTCACGGTCTGTTACTGGGATAGCTTTACCTTTTAATCTCGTGTGACAGTTTTATGAGGTCCATGAAGCAATTCTCATTTTTGTCGTATATGAGTCAGTGTCCTGTGGGTTCGTCTTAATTGCCTGGGTGACAAAGTGGCAGGATTCTCTTGCTCCAAGTCCCGCACGGAAGTGCCGCGTCCTCCCTACCTTTTCGTGATGTTCTTCTTACCTCTGCAGAAAAGAGAAAGGGTGCTGTAATGTTCGAAGTGGAAAAGTCTGAAATAGTTGGCGTTTTCTTTCGGGATGAAGAAATGTGACGCAAGGGGTAGGGGTTGCAGTCAGCTGTGCAGGACTATAATAGCAGGAGACGCTGATTCTATAGGACGACCGGTCTCAACGAATTATCACGTCCTTTTTTATAGGTGGAGAGGTTTACCCAATTTGATGATGAAATGCGGCCCAGGGAGAAACTGAACTCACTTCTTGTTTTGTTCTTTTACTGCATCTTTCCGTTATTACTCATTTTCTCATTATTTTATCATGTTATATCCCTTTTGTTGACATGTACGTTGTCTGTTTTCACGTAATGGTTATTTCAGTATTCGGTACACATGTTTCCTCCCTGTGTCTTCCCGACCACGCTTGTTAACACATTGAAGAGTGAAGTATTGACAGAGGGAGGGAGTTAGGAAACAATAGCAGAAGACTTAATACTGTGACGCATATGCCCATTGCTAAGTAACGGCTCGGTAAACACGTTTCCTTGCAGATCGTTTCTGAGTAAACAGCACACTACTAGGTAAAGCTTACAATTGCTAGCCAGTGAACGTGTTTTCTGTATTTTATCTTCTCCACAGTGTTTAGGTCCCAGAGCCTCCTATCATATTGATACCGGGGGCTCTTTCTACTGGTGCAAATCGGTTGTGACATGAAACTGATCACTCACCTTCATCTAGTGCCGAGGTCAAGAATGGTAGAGCTATACCTCCACTCCCGAATACGTCTTGACGGAATGGTGCTTAATAAATTAAGCACAGGGACAACTTCTACCTTTCACTCTAGGGCGATCAGTAAAAATAACATTCTACTGCTGAAACGGAAATATGTAAACAAATTTGGTGGATTCGTCCCCTGGAAAACTGATGGCCCCTTAAAGAAATCTTGGCAGCGTCCATGGTTATATGACCCTGTTCGTGGCAGTTGATTTTCTTGTTCAATAAATAGTGTCAAAAATGTGGTCACTGTTAGGGTGGGGAGGAGTGGGGTTACGGTATGGTGTGTTCGAAATGTGTTTTAAAATGCAAGAAGGTGCCACCACACACAGTTGATGTAGGGTAGATCGGTAGGGAAGCCACAATCATAATAAATATTGTGAGCGTAGGCGGGGGGGGGGGAACGTACGTAGCTTTGTAATATATGAACCCATATCTAAAAAACCATGTGTGTGTATGCATTGAAGTTAAAGGCTTAGTGCATCAATTACAGGTGGGGGTGGCTGTATTTTTTGAAGCATGGCTCGTAATATCGCATATATAACCTGATACAGACTAATATGCAGACTAATAGTGACTGAAGATGGGGAAATGTGATTGCAGCTTCGTTTCGCATTTGTCAATTGTCTTATCAGAGGTCCACACGCTACGGCAGTTCTCCCATCTCTTTCACACCGCTTGATAAAAGTACCACATCACAGTTGTACCACTTTCAGTATTAGTTATGTTCGTGTCGGTCATGTAGCCTGTGTGCCGCAAGCCACCTCTTGCCCGAAAGAAAACTCCGTCAATTTATAGTAGGGATCTTGTGTTTTAGAGTCTACTTACTTACTTACTTACTTACTCATGGAGCGGAGCCCTTCTTGAGGAGAAGCCAAATTTGCAGCTACTCAAGAATTTCCGAACATTTTATGGAACTCGAAGGTTCATTACCGTGTTCACAAGAGCCCTCCGCTGTTCCCTATCCTCAGCCAGATCAATCCAATCCATACCATCCTATCTCTAATATCCATTTTAATATTGTCCACCCACCTACGCCTTGCTCTTCCCAGTAGTCTCTTTCCTTCTGGCTTTCCCACCAATATCCTATATGCATTCCTCTTCTCCGCCATTCGTGCTACATACCCTGCCCACCTAATCCTCCTTGGCTTGATCATTCTAATTATATTTGTAGAAGAGTAAAAGCTATGACATTTGAGAGTATACGTATTTAGTATATAGAACGATGTTTTCTGTGTGGTCCATGCCAAGGGCTCATGCATGTTTATGCAAATGATTATTACTGAAACTGCAGAAACTGAATTGTCGTCACTATAAGTCAGCTACACAGGATCTCGATTGCATTTGACGCAAGGCCAAGCACATTCATAAGAGATGAACCTATCTTCTCGTCAGAGAGGATGTTACATAAAGACTGTTACCGCAAGAAGAATGCCGTCTTCTGGGATGTGGCACCGTGTAGATCCTGCGTCAACCGGAGTTCCTCCGAAACGTCGGATCACGCAAGATCTACACGACGCCACATCCCAGAAGACAGCATTGTTCATAGTCACCGCCGTGAAAACCTCAGCTTTTTACATATTGCCATTGCCGCAAGAGTTCAGTTACAAAGAAAATTCTTTGGTCGTGGGTCTCAAGGGGTTGATGCCAAGACGAACTAATTGACGGTAAAGCGTCAGACGTAAAGTGACTCTGACTTTGACTAATCCAAATGTCCGAAATCTGCTTATTTATTTACATTATTTAGTTTAGATTATTGCAAAAGTATAATTTTGCCTGTGGTTCTGTATGGGTGTGAAACTTGGTCTCTGACATTAAGGAGGGAACATAGACTGAGGGTGTTTGGGAACAGCGTGCTGAGGAGAATATTCGGACCGAAGAGGGATGAAGTGACAGGAGGTTGGAGGAAACTGAATAATGAGGAGCTTCATAACTTGTACCCTTCTCCAAGTATAATTAGAATGATCAAGTCAAGGAGGATGAGGTGGGCAGGGCACGTAGCACGAATGGGGGATACGGGGAATGCATATGGGAAATTGGTGGGAAAGCCAGAAGGAAAGAGACCAGTGGGAAAACAAAGCGTAGGTGGATGAACAATATTAAAATGAATTTTAGAGGGATAGGATGGTATGGCATGGATTGGATTGATGTGGCTCAGGATAGGGACCAGTGGAGGGTCCTTGTGAACACGGTAATGAACCTTCGGGTTCCATAAAATGCTGAATAGGTGCAGATTTGGCTTCTCCTGAAGAAGGGCTCAGCTCCGTGAGTAAGTAAGTAAATTTAGGTTGTTTAACGACAGTTTCAGTGGGTAGACTGTACTGTAGCGCGATGCAAGTGTGGCCTGACCTAGATACTACCCGTGCATTTGCCTAAAGGGACTGAGCAAAACCACTAAGAACCTCAGTCATGATAGTCGATTTCTGGGCCGAGAATCGAACCGAGGACCTCGAGAACAGGAGTTAGGGCGTTACCGCTACTCGAACCTGCACTGCATGTAACATACCGTTCTAGCAAGTTCTCAGTAATGTTTGTGTTTATTGCCAACTGCCTGTGTTGCCAGAAGCGCGTAAGAAAGCACGGTGCCATTAAAAATAAGCAAAACCCATGAATACGGATGTAAATGTTGTTGCAGTGAATTGTAATGCAATTATATACGGTGCCTGGCTTACGGAAGCCAGTTCAGAGAAGAGGGTAATTCCCCAAAGGCCGCTTAAACGTTAATTCCCGTGGCGGCCGTAAGGTGTCTTCGCGTGCTTATCAGAGATCGTCGGGTTAGAGCGGGTAGCCGTCCCGTGTTATATATTCGGGAGGTCCTGGGTTCAGATTTCTGTCCGGAGACAGGCTGCACTGAATGTAAATTTATTCGTGATTTCTCTCAGTCCTTCACTGTAAATAATGCGCTAAACCTTTCATTATGAGCGCCCGGTAGCGTAGTTGGTTGAGGCATTATTCTACAAGCCGGAAGGTCGCGGGTTCGATTCCCGATGAGTCACTTTAGGTTTCATTTGACGTAATCCTTCCAGCCGCACTGTGGCCCTCGGGTCGACTCAGCCTCTAACATAAATGAGTACCAGGAATCTTCATGCAGGTAAAGGGCGTCCGACGCGTAAGGCTGACAACCTCACTGCCATCTGTGAGCCGATTGTGTAGAAAATGTGGGAGCCTCGACGTCTCACAACCCTATGGGCCTCCACGGCCTTTTACAGGAGACAGCTTTAAGTTTTTACCTTTTCACAGTTCATTATGGACCACTGTCGTTTCGTTCACAGCCCCTTCAATGAACGTGAAGGTTCCTTTTGCTGTCCGTAATGTAGCTATGCGCTATGTAGTCGTAAGGGGAATGTAGGTACAGCTCCACGCGCTCTTAACATCGGTGTTAGATATATGTGAGTGGTGAGCTTCACTCCCCGGCCACTTTACCCGGGGAGGAGCGTGGGCCTCTCANTGATGAGTGAAAGCAGTCTTCTGGGATGTGGCACCGTGTAGATGTGGTGTTAACCGACGATGGAGGCGATACGTTCCTCCGAAACGTCGGTTAACACCACATCTACACGGTGCCACATCCCAGAAGACTGCTTTCACTCATCAGCAGATAGAATGTTTCTATGAAAGGCTTTCGAACTGTTGCCAGGTTACACGGTGTCGCATCCCAGAAGATCGTACTCTTCAGGTGGACGAAACTAATGGAATGAGCACAATAATACAACTAGAAATCCACGCGAAAGGAAAATGAGCTTCAGGAGTTATGTTCGTAACTGCATTTTATTTGATTTCGTTCAGATATTTACAGAGTTTTCCATTTGAGCTGCTCTGAACATAGCCGCCTGTTTCTAATTAGAAAGACGTCGTGTGGCATCGGCGCGGTGTGTAATGTAAGCTGCGGCGTCGCTCCGTCATGCGGCTTTGACGCGCCAGAGGGCGCCTTCCATTACAGTGCCTTATTGCTGGCATTTGGTTTTCAAAGTAGCTCCACTGTATAGCTCGGGGTGGGGGGGCAGGACCGACGCATCTGCTTCCGATTAACCCCCAGATCGAGTACTGTCTTCTGAAATGTAACGCCGTGGAGTCTGGTAGAAGTACATCGACGTTTCGGAGGAACTTACTGCCTCCATCATCATTATATTGTGACATGACACGTGAAAGCCGGAATAATCTATTGCTAGCCAACGGCCAGCTGACACATTAACGAGCTTGAACAGTCCATTGCTGAGCAACGGTTCGGTAACACACGTTCCCACTGCAACGAACCAGTACATTGCTAGCTAACGGCTCCCCAAAAATAGATTCCCATGGAAATGGATAAAACAGACCAATCCACGAGTTACTGGAGATAATGCTCTCACGTCGGTTCGCCCCAACTTATAAAAGAGAGTTCATTCGTGAATTCAATGATTCAGTCGTAAGGGAATTCAATCAGTGAGAGAGAGTCTTGAATCTTCGTTCGGCACTCGTCACAGCGGAAGACACACGTAGTCCAGTAAGGAATGGAGCGAGTCTTAGGGAGCCATCGGTTGTGAGCTGTTATAATGATTGTAATTATAACAGAAATGCCAGTTAATCCAACTATCCATTCAGAACCCGTTATTATTAGTCACGTGACAATATAATAAGATTAAGCCTAGTATCAGGTCGCTTAGATTGCTGTCTACGATCGAAACATCTGTTAACTCATACCAGACTACGCGGCGTCGCACCCCAAAAGCTGGTAATCATCATAGTCTCCCATCCTTAGGGGCGAAGTCATGCAGGAAGTTACAGGAGGTGAACAGGACGACGTTGAATGTGGAGGCAGTGCGGTCCCTCGAAACGTCGGTGATTTTCTATCGGAGTATACGGCGTCAGTAGTACTTTACATAGCAACAGCTATGAGTAACTCTCATTTCTTTTAATATCCCTTTTAAAAATGCTTACGAAAGTAACTTAATTTGATAAAATTCTCTTTATTCTTGCTTAATTCGCTAGCATTTCGACCCTGAACATGCAAGTAGTATTTTGCTCCGAAATGTCAGTGAACTACCCAGAAAACAGAGCATTCTTCTTAGTTACCGCTGAGAGAACCTCAAATCCAACGTGGTGTACACTAAGTTCAGTTTATAGCTCGGAAATTTGACAACACTGGTTTTATAGGACATTTCACTCACTGTAATTCTGTTGTTTCAGTCCCAGAGGTGTTGTGAACTCTCTTACTCAACGTTTGTGTGCCCCTTGAATATTACCTTCCTGTTTATAAAGATATACACGTAAACTGTGACGAACCGTAGTGACGTGCGCAGTCCATTACTTTACAAGTAGTATTCCGCTGTTGTTCTGTTTGCTAACGGAACCCGAAGGTTTGAACAGCACTCGACAGAGTCCGCCACTAGAAACGATAATGGCCTGTTCCGTCCTCCATTCAGTCTCACAAGCAGCTAAAGGTAAAAGGGTAAACTTGTCCCGTTAATTAATTGAGCACTGTGTCATTAAGACGTGTCGGGGAGTGGAGGTATAGCTCCACCATCCTTGACCTCGACACTAGATGGAAGTGAGTGGTGAGCTACACGCCCCAGACGCTTTATCTCCTGTGAAAGAACCCTCGACACCCCTTGTAGGCGCCAGAGCCGGACTGGACGCTGTGGAATGGAGGAATATCTTTTGCCTCTGCCGGGAATCGAACCCCTGCCGTCCAGCCTGTATCCCGTCTCTGTGCCGACTGAGCTGTCGCGGCTCTTAATCTCACAACCAGTCTACAAAACAATGCATCTTAATCATAACCTCCTTCCACTTGGCCGGTGTTCCCAAGATGTCTTTCAGCTAAATTTCAGTACATATTTGTTAATCTTTATGATTATGGACCATCTCCTTAACGTTAACTATGTATACGTTTTCCCCAACACAGCCGGGATAGCTCAGTCGGGCTGGACGATCGAGGGGTTGGAGTTCGAATCCCGGTACGGTCGAGAACTTTCTTCTCCACGTCGTCCAGACCATCTCTAGGGCCCACCCAGCCTCCTATCCAATGGGTACCCTGGGCTTTCACCGGAGATAAAGCGGCCGGGGCGTGAAGCTGACTACTCACCTCCAGCTAGTGCCGAGATCAAGAAAATGTGGATCACACACCTTCATGGCGTAGTGCTTAAGTAGTTAAGCACAGGGAAAACTTTTACCTTTACCTTGCGGGAACGTCACTACCGAGCCGTTGCGTAACAACGGTAGGAAGGAGAGACAGACACACAGACTGATGGGAAGGATGCATGAAGTAGGCCGTTGAGATTGGCTCATTTGCCAGATACCAGGTTTCATAAAGACTGGTTCTGGCGTTCGATAGTTGACAAGGTGGACAGTCAGCATGATGATCACATAAACCTGATTTTTCATCAAAATAAGGAACGTATCCTAAAATATATGGTTAACCTTTTGCTCTTTTTAATTGAGATGTAGAATGTTCACTGGGAGGTAGGAACGGAATTTTCAAAATCTGATTTAGATTAATTTGGGAAGTTCATAAGCCACACATCTTCCATGTGAGTAATCGTGACACTTAATTTGATTAATTCTGCACATAGGAAGCACGTGCTAGTCTGTGCGCTTTGTCCTGCCGACCTGGCAGCTTCTCTTGTCGTGATGTAACCGTTAGCACTGAATGCCCTGGTCCGTGTGGCAGAACGGATCCACTGCCTCTCACGATATTCCCCTGGTCTCATATAAACGTCACCCGAGTCGAGAAGTCATCCCCACCCCAGTTTGATTCATTGATGTGATTGGTTAGCTGGACGAGTTGCTTCCTGGTTGGCTGACAGACCATTAACTTAGAATTACTGGGTTTTGTCCATCGTCCGGTATTCTGGAAAATAGAAAACAACGTTTGGGAAACTGGATCTATTTCTGATCTCAGGTGAGGGGGAAGACTACCCAGTTGGTCCCATAGAAGAGCTAACCTCAGCACGAGATTCATCAACTGGATTTAATCAAAAATAGTATTTAATGATCCAGTCCCTACCTGACAGAAAACCTTACATCGCTACTGCAAAAAGCAACCGGTTAATGCTGTTTAGGAATATAATGGCTGTCATGTTAATATGCTGGGCAGACAAAATTTTGTGTTGAAAATGAAGATGCATGTAGCAACTGGTATGCCTTAAAGGGGCAGAGAGGATGGGACAAAAGAAACGGCGTCATACCTAAGAAAACAGCCTTCAGGTTTTTGCTGGATTTCGGGTTGTCGTAGCCGTGATTGCTCACAGTTCAGTGACGTTCCCAGATCCGCCATCATTCCTCCGAAACGTCTGTGAACTATTGTTATTATTATTATTATTATTATTGGAGGCGGTGGGTTTCCCCATGCACCGCGACCAGTTGTTGATCTATTGTACGTCCCCCTTTGATATTCTACCAGTCGCCATATCCTACGGGTACTGGTGCGTGCTATTAGCCCCGTTCAGCCAACGAGGTCGGTCTTCGGTACCTAATACTTCCCCCATCTACCATAGGGATTGGAAACTACTTGGGCGGGAAACTTTTTGCCTAATTTAGCTCAGAGGTCTCCTAGAGACATGAGGATCTTTTACGTGCCGTAAATCTACGACACGGGACACACGGCTTAAAGTCCCTCCCTGAATTTTTCCGCCCTTAAAAATTCCACGACCTCCGCCGGGTTTGAACCCGCGTACCTTGAGTCATGAGGTGGGAACGTTACTCCTAGACTACGGAGGCCGCTGTCATTGAACTCAGTGTCTCAGATCTCGTGTTCGGGGGGTGTCTGTTTCGAATATCGGCTGGGAAACGTAACTATGCTGACTAATATATTTTTGTGTTTTTTCCCTCACCTCTTCCAAGCGAATGCCCTGATGATACCACGGTATAGACTATAACAACATCTGCGTCATTTCCAGTTCATAAATCATTAATCATTCCATAATTCGGCGGTATGTATAGTGACCGGTTCGCTGTATAAACTAGAAGTAAATGGAAACATCCGAAATACAAGTGAGATGCGTTAACCCCCTACACTCATGGACACCGGTACGCGATTGATGTGATGGTAATCTAGTGGCACACCCAGAAAGATGCTCTAATCATACGTGGAGTGTATTGAAGTTGTGGAGATATGGCGGTGTGATAGCTGGCACGAATGGTTGGGCGGTCACTGGTATTCAGCAGATGATCACGTTTCAAAGTGGCAAGCTGGCATTCCTGCCGAGATATCCCTTGAGAGATCAATGTACTATTGCCATGGATCATACTTCAAAGGCTAGTACTCAATACACTTCCCATGCCATCGGATCCATGCTGCAAGCTCTATACAGAGTGTCCCAGGGGCGCCACTCTGTTGGTCGAATAGAGAATTTACAGGACCTTAAAGCCATCACGTCATGCTGCATACTTTCCTGTTTTCTGCCGCCAAAAGGTACGATAGAAGATAAAATTATCACTTTGTTTAATTAATTTAGGCTAACGCCATGAAGCCGTATAAGGTAATGGAGGTATAAATCTCGGCACTAGATGGAGATGAGTGGTCAGATTCACGCCTCGGCCGCTTTATCCCCGGAGAACGAACTCCAAATACCCATGGGGTAGGATGTTAGGTGGGCTCCAGAGCTGAATTTGACTCTGAGGAAGAGAAAAATCCGTTGCATCCGTTGGGAATGGAATACAGGCTCCCCAGTCGTCCAACTGGTAACCTAGTCACTGTGCTGACTATTCTGTTGTGGCTTCTGCTGCTGTTACGAAAATAACTGAGAACTCAAAACCTCTCGATATTTTTCGTTCGCTTATTACAACGGTTCTGTGTATCCACGGTATGCATATAAGCTTCAAGGTAGAGTATTAGGATATTCCTTTCTCTTATAAGTACGTGTCAGGTATTATACGCGGTACTGTTGTAACACCCTTTTAGAAATCAGCCCCAATACTTTCTCTCGTGCTCCTTTCCTGTCCTACATGTTATCGAATGATGCATCGAGGCCGGAATTTGACGCCATATACCACGAATAACATGCACAAATAATCAGTCATAAACCATCTCACTTATATAGTGTACAACATTTAACATGTCCACATCAGATATCAGTACTCACATGGTGACCTGATACACTGAAACGGAAGACTGCTCGCTCGATCGTGACCCCATTCGTATTGTAACTGCAGTTGATTCGCCATATCCAAACCAAGTTCCCCGGAGAGTTGGATGGACACGGTACAGTGCAATACTGAGGCGATGATTTGACAGTTTTATCCGTAAACATGTGGAGTCTGAGTTAAGTAAACGCTTAAGTTAGGTGGTGTGTACATGCCTCACATTGTGCTATACAAAATCTTGTGGAGGTGACTGTACGTGTGGCTTGGTTATGAAACTCAGCGGTCCGCTTCGTACTTACCTTACTGCCTTTAATATAAAAGGCTCAATAAATACTGTCCTCCCCTCCCCACCACACCACTTCGTCTTTTACTTGCGGTTACTTGGTTTCAGTCTATGTAGTGGCCAGAACCCCCGAGAGGCAGGCAACCTTGTCTTCCGCTGCCACAGAACTTGAATTACGTGGAGGAGCACATAGGAGCGTGGTGTGTTACGGCCAGACAAGCAACCCCTGTGCGCTATGAGCAACTTAGCGCCTTTTTTAAAAGACCATTAGTTTATGGGTGCTTGTATGGTTCAACATAGTCTTTCGCAGTATTAGTCACGGTTATACTTTAATGTATATCTATGAGGGTACGTCATCATTAGAAACTTATTAGACTCTGTTTCCACACTGCGATGGGAATGTTCATCTTGTTGAACACAGTGGACTTTTGTTCCATAAGGCTGCCTGCTGAAGGCGTGACGTAACGTCAGACGTGTTTTAGACAGACTGTAACTACATGAAGCGGTTCTTCCTGAGAAGTTCGTAGGCGCTCAGATGGCCATCAGGGTCACCTGACATCTTTGAAAGCCCCGGGACACCAACTACACCAAGTTTCTTCGTGGTCTTTCTCAATCCCTCCATGAAACATCCAGGACGGGCCTTCCCGTCGCTGTCCCGACCCTTCGGTCAAATATGAAGGGGGTGTGACTGTTAGACGGGGTTTGGATTGGATGATTGGATTTATTGCACTTATACATTCAGCTCGTAACTATAAGTGATACAGCTCTATCGCTGTTCTACACACTTTACGGTTCACCGTTACTCACACACTAGTGTTCTCAGTCTTCACTAGTCGTATCCTGGCAACGGGTTCATCACAGCCTGTCACTGCAGCAGACATGAAGGCTTCAGATCACACCCTAAGTCTTCTCTCCAGAGGCGGACTTTCCAGTCTCAACTCATCTCTTTTCAGTCATCTTCGACTGCCGACTCCAGATGCTCCCTCAGCCTTGGATCCTCGCTACGCAGTCCCGGGTTTGATCCAACAGATGACACCGTTTCCATCGTTATTGCTGCAATACCTCAGTTGTAAGATCTGACGTTTTTCACGGAGGTGGCTATGAAGAATCCCGTCTTCTGGGATGTGTCGCCGCGTGTAGATCTTGAAGATGGAAGCGATACGTTACTCCAAAACGTCGGTTCACACAAGATCTATACGACGCCACATCCCAGAAGACGACATTCTTCAATACGTCAGATGTTCCTCGCTTATTCGTTGCCTAGCAGTGAACATCTACTGTAACTTTATTAATCCGGCTTTCAGGCGTCATGTCGCACTCCCATATTAAAATACAGAGAATATGATAATGTGCTGCCTGATGAGGGCAATCACATATCTCAGTGGGCCGTGGTAGGCGAGTATTGAACAATGGTGGAACGACACTTAGCAGGGGGAAACTGAAGAAACTTGGAGAATATCCTGCTTCAATGTTACGTTGTTCACAGTGGCTCTCCCACGAAGACATTGAGTATTGAACCAAAGGCTTCCATTTGAGACGCCAGCTTCTTGCCTCGTGAGTGCTCTGAGTGCGTTTTGGATTACATGAATATTCCGATTGTGGTCGGTTTGGCACATACAGGCTTATGGCTTGACCTCATTCCGTGAACCAATTGGAATGCAGATCAATAATCAAAGAGAGCGTAGTTTAAACGAGCAATGTTCGCCGTAATAGCACGTGACTTGCCTCTGCGAAACACACGCCGCTAGCAAAGGGCTTTGGTCAGAATAACCCGGCACTCGACACACAAGCTCTTAATGCACCCCATATTGATGTTTTCAGATCGCTAGAATGGTGAATTTTGGTAAATTTCGTGTTTAGCCGCTCTCTTTTACCTGTCCCATTTAAAAACAAATCACATTCAAGAAGCTTATGTGTAAGGGCCTCCAAATGTCGTTTAGTGGTCAGATTTGCGGTGACAGAATAAATATACTATTGCTTCTGTTAATATGATCGTAGAAATATGTTCCGACTTGTAAAACCCAATTCCGTGATGCTAGCGAATGTTTTGAAAAGCGTCTTTAAGTTTCTTCATAAGAAAAAGGTAAAGCTGTCCCTGTGACAGACCATAGAGGCCCATAGGGTTGTGAGACTTCGAGGCTCCCACATTTTCTAGACAGTCGGTTCACAGATGGCGGTGAGGTTGTTAGCCTTACGTACCGGCCGCTCTTTACCCCCAGAAAGATTCCTGGTATTCATTTCTGTTAGAAGCTGAGTCGACCTCAGGGCCATAGTGCAACCGGAAGGATTAGATCAATTGAAAAATCCAATGGCTTCATCGGGAATCCTAACCCGCGACCTTCCGGCTTGTAGCATAGTGCCTCAACCACGTTACCGCGCGAGGCATTATCCAATTAACTTCGAAACAAATCTCAAAATTGTAATTATGTGTTGCTTCATGACTCTGAGCACGAATGGAAGCGTGTATTCCGGTGCTGGATTTTTTCTCTCTGTCTCTCGCTGTTGTAGCTGAGTCGGCATAGCGACGGGTTACGGGGTGGATGGTCAGGGTTCATTTCCCGTCAAGGACAAGAGATTTTTCTTTATTCACAGCGTTCATACCGGCTCTGGGACCCACCAAACCCCAATGGATGCCGGTAGCACTTCCTGCGGGCGTGAAGCTGACCACTCACTACCATCTAGCGTCGAGATTAAGAATGATGGAGCTCTACCCCCACTCCTCCATACGTCTTCATGGCATAGTATTTAATTAATTAAACATAGGGACAACTTTACCCTTTTTTACCTTTACGTCTGTTGTAGGTTTCAGAAAAAGAAAATTGTACTGGGACTCGCCCATGCAGATTTTCCACAGTAAAACTCTAACTCCATGGAGCTGAACCCTCCTTGAGAAGCTGCCAGTTGTGCACGTATTAAAGAATTTTCCAACATTTTACGGAACCCGAAAGTTGATTGCCGTGTTAACTTTGGTTCATATCCTGAGCCATATGAATCCAGATCTCTATATTCTGGCACATAACACCGTGTAGGCCGTTGAAAGTCAACCGACGTTTCGGAGGAATATGTCGCCTCCATCTTCAGGGTTGAAGCATAAGTCCCGCAAGAAATCAGTGTGAAAGGAGGAGGCGACAGGTTTCTTAGGTATATCTGTTGACCAGAACTGTTCATAACCACCGGTGTGAGAACCCCAAATCTTGCAGATGAATCCAATCGATACCATCCCATTAAGTTTATTTAATTGTCGTAACTCTAGGCGACAGTGACTGGCTGTTATCCTTCTGCCCTGTGCATTGCCTTACATCCATTTCTCTTTTTAATTTAATTGATCGCGTCTGTAAACTCTTAATGAGAAGCTAAGCAGACAGATGCAAATGTAGATTCTAAAGGTTTCTGACGATGGTGGATGACACAGAATTACTGGGGTTTTGGAATTCTAGGAAACAGAAAACACGACGTTTCGGCCCCTTAGAAAGAGCTGCTCTCAATCATTGGACGATCGAGATTATCTCTAAGGGGTCCAACTGAATAGGTGTCATCCTGCCTCACCTGAAGACGGAAACAGATCCAGTTTCCGAAACGTCGTGTTTTCTATTTCCTAGAATTCGGGACGGTGGACAAAGTCCAAAAACCCAGATGCATGAAGCATGAAGGGAAAAGAGAGGCAATAGTGAATAATGAAAGAGTAGGGGAAATAAAAAAGTCATGAGAGAAGTGAGACGCTCTATTTCAGCAGGGAAGAAAGAGCATGATTTTGTTAAGGTTCCCAGGCTCCGCTCACTTGTCCTTCTCATAAGGGCAATGTGAAAGTGAAGACGTTAGAATGGTGGAAAGTAATGATTTCAGACAGGGGCCGCGGAATTTTGAATTTATAAATAAACGGTGAATTGCATAATTTGGAGAAACAGTTTGATGGGCTTTATGACAGAGGGGTTTAACGGTTAATTTAATTTGGAGGGCTTCATGATTAACACGCATTAGCAACCTGGAGGCCTGAAATTCATCTGAATAGTATCTGATAGTATCCTACCTCTCAGAAAACACACGGCGTCTCCATTACAGATCAGTCTGTTAATGCTGTGTAGGGAAAATAATCGTAGTTTATTCTGAGAATTGTACGAAAATTTTGAATACGCCGTGTGGGCGGAATATGGAGTTCGTCATTGTTAAAAGCAGATGGTACACATTGCTACCACTGCGCTTTGAAAGGTTTTCAACTGTCTGGCAGTAAATTTTCTTAACCACAAGTGGGCCGCCCGGAGTTGCTTATTAAACCGTTTATGGAAGGGAACACGAGTTATAGCTTTTAATTAAGTCCAGACTAGAGGACGTGGTTAGGTTATTTGAATATCCAGTCATGCAGTAGCGTGACGCGGTGCGACCTCTTTTATAGCCACGTGGAATGATCTCTGAAACATAAGGCCACTTCCGGTTTAGTTTGTCATTTCAGAATATTGGACTGTTAGTGGCCCTATAAATGTACAGTGACCGCTTTTGTCTGTCTTAATTAGAACGCGTCTAAGTAACCTCAACTCCCTCACGTTGATTATTTGGCGGAATAACAATTGGCAGAGGAAACCGAAGCGAAAAACTGCCTTAGCGCCACTATTTCCGCTGAAAATCCCACATGATCTTACATGAGATCGAACCCGGGACCGCGGCGTTGGGCCGCGGGCAACTAACCACCAGAGCTATGGCACTAACCAGAACTCTCATAAACCTTCGTTACTCTGTAACCGGGAGCCGGAATAGCTCAGTCGGTATAGCGACTGGCTACGGGCTGAACGGCCGAGGGTCGGAGTTCGGGTCCTGGTAGAGTTAAGAATTTTCTCTTCTCCACGTCGTCCAGGCCGGCTCTGGGGCCCATTCAACCACCTATCCAGTTGGTACCGAAGGCTCTTTGCCCGGGGGTAAAGCGGCCGGGGCGTGAAGCTTACCACTCACCTCCAACTAGTGCCGAGGTCAAGAAAACGTGGGTCTATACATCCACTACCCCATACGTCATCATGGCGTAGTGCTTTATTACTTAAGCACAGGGACACCTTTACCGTTTGCTCTTTAACCAACCAAGTACAGGGACGGAGATGAAGCCCTTTACTTAAAGCACGAGGTTGTGATAAGGTGCTGCGTGGTCAGGGCTGTCGCACACCTCAGGGTGGCGGTGATAAATGTGTGTGGAGCAATGGTGGAATGATGATTAGCAAGGGGGAAACTAAAGAAACTCAGAGATAAAACCTGTTCCAATCCAACTTCATCTAACATGAATATCAGATGAAGGTACTTCTTTCGAACTCGGGACCTCCGCGGCGACGAGGTCTTCAAGTCTGCATCTCTGTAGAAACTTCATTATTCGTTTACTACATGTGTGTTTCTTTCAGGAAGTAAAGTTTTTAATATTTCAGTGTCCATCCGGTTGCTTTTCATGCCCGTGAAATTACCTTACGTCATATTATCGAACCAGTCGTCAAAGTTGTCAGCGACTAAAAGACTAGATTGCTATACATAATGGGAAATTGAGTCTTATGTACTCGGGTGTCAGTCACTCCAGTACGATCGTTAATTAAACTAATGACTTTGAACATACACGAACTTTGACAAGATACTGTAAACGAAAGAATTTGTGCTTCTGAAAATGCAATAATTATATTGGGCTTCTGGTTGTTTTCAGTTTGATTAAATACGCCAAAATTAGTAATTTATACATCTTCAAACTTATGTAATTGTCACATGTAGGGATTGTGTGACTATTAGACGGGGTTTGAATTGGATGACTGGATTTATTGCACTTGTACACACGACTCGGAACTACAAGCAACTACAGCGCTACAGCTAATCTCCTCACGCTTTACAGTTCACCTTTTCACATACACTGGGGTTCTCTATCTTCACTAGTCGTATCCTGGCAACGTATTTCAACACAGTAATTGAACCAGTCTAACTGCAGCACACAAGAAGTCCTCTTTTAATTATCTAATTCCTTTCTTGGCATCACCTTTCAGTCATCTTTTACTGCCATTTCAAGAGACTGCCTCAATTCAAGTCAAAGTCGAAGTCACATTGCGACTGACGGTCAGTCAGTCTGTCTGTCTTGGTGTCGAGCCCCGACTGGGGCTCATGACCAGATTTTTTTTTCCTTATATGAAAGTTACTGTCCTGTTCATTTGGGGCGCCCTCTCTGACGAGAGGTCGGGTCTGTCATTTGTCAGTCATAGTCTGTGTTAGTAAGTCCATTGTCAGTAGTTACATATATTTACAATTTAATCTTAATTCATATTTCTATGTACACTATATACAAGGCCTCTGTCAATCCAGGCTCGGCACAGCAGATTATGCCCTATTTCTAGTAGTATTCGCTACCACAGTAGCCTAGTCACTTGAACGGTCGTATGCCTGACCCTCAATTCAGTGCCTTAGATTCACGTTATATAGCCTCGGGGCGGACCCAACAGAAATCACCGTTTCCATTGTTATAGCTCAGCAATATATCGATTGTTGCTTGCTCATTCGTTGCCGCGGGAACCTGTTTTTTATAGTCGTTGCCTAGCAGTGTACGTCTGCTCTGGCTCCGCTATTCCGGCTTTCAGGCGTCATGTCACATAACATAATTTATGGAAGGTTCTTGTGTCTAGTGTATTGAAACTATATAGTATTTTCCGCTTTTTTTTTTTGATGATTTGTTTAACGACGCTTTCAATAGCGTCGAGTGTTAGGATAGTTATTGAAAGTATGTGAAAGAAAACGACCGCGGTCTAATTTAAGATCCCGAAATTTGTCAGAAAGGAGTGAGGAAAACCACGTAAATCATCTCGTAATATTCAGCTTCTGAGCAGAGATCGAATACGTGTACCCCCGTGTGGAGGCGGGTTCCAATACCTCCACCGTGACCCTGTCAGTCGCAAGAGGCGATGAAAAGGGAAGTCTCAAATCTGAGACAGTAAAATATGGTCGTGAGACCCAAGGGGCTCTGAGAAAGACTGGACTGGCAAGGACCAGCAGCATATACAAAAGGCAGACCCGTCCTCTCGTCAGAGAGGGCGTCCAACAAAAACAAGACCGTAAATGCCAAACAGTAATAAATATCTGGTCATGAGCCCCAGATGGGGCTAGACACCAAGGCCTACAGACTGACTGACCGTCAGTCGCAATGTGACTTTGACTTGGAAGATGAGTACCCCCTTGAGACAGGTTGCTCGGTCTGTATGGGAGAGACTTTCGTAAGTTCTTAGATGCTTTCGTTGTAAATGTGATATATATTTTAAATCTATTATAAGGTAAATTGAAAAATATAATTTATGTTAAACATAGTTTCTGCAACGCGATTACGCGATCCCCTTTCCAGATCTCAAACTCTTTAATTACTTCTTTCATCACCGAAAATGTTCAGAATATTTTCGTGCAGATCTTCCTTCTAAGAATCTGTAATATAAATTCTGTGTACAGGGTAAAATTAATGATGTCTCTTTTCTGAGAAATTCGGCTTGATAACATGATCTTTAATTGAGTTGTACTTTTTGTTGTATATTCTGTGCCGCGGTAATTGTTAGGCGCTTCCTCTTTTTTTTTCTTCATTTCACTTCCAGTTTTCTTCTGAGTTTTGATTAAGCTTTTCATCCTTGTAAGTATGAAGGAATTTCCTCCTCACCGCTCGGCTTCTGGAGAGATAGAAATTAATTCCTTTCGCTTCTTTGCAGTAATAGTGTTTGTTAAAAACTTATGGGGGAAGAATTGTAGTTAGCTATTTTCTGACTAGACTCGGTTAGAAATGGAGTCTATGCAAGGGACCATCATGCCAGGTCAGATTCATGTGTTTTATCCAAAACTTGGAGTGATCTGCAGTTCTCATAACAATGCATATGAAGATTTTCTGTCTTCTGGGATATAACCTCATGCAATCCGACATCTACAGGGTTGCGTGCTGCCTGTTTCATATTGATTTCTTAACAAGGCTTACTTTTCAACCCTGAAGATAGAGGCAACACGTTCCTCCGAAAAGTCACTCTACTCTCAGAGAATTACACAGAGTTATATCCCACCACGTGTTTCGTCCAATGTGGGCATCATCAAACAAAAAAAGAACTCCGTGACATGTAGTCCGCAAGTGAACTGTACCGACCGAGCGACCGCCGCTTGTCGGCGAAGTTACTTCCAACTTCTGCGGATAGAGGGTGTCAAGTGATCAGGGCAGCGGATCCCCACGGCGTTAATCTCGGTTTTCTAGACCGTAGCACCTCAGTTATCCTCAAGAGGCTGAGTGAACCCCGTTCCAGACTTCCTCCTTCTCAGAAAATCTGGTAGCGCCGGGAATCGAACCCGGGACCTCTGGATCTGTAGACAGGAACTCTGACCACTAGACCGCAAAGGCGGTCATCATCAGACGTTAAAAATTATTGAGCAAGGAAACTGCTGTCTTCTGTTTCCCTGCTTCGGTTGTTAATATATAAGTCTCCTCTATGCGCATGTGTGGAGGCGGGGTCGAGTACCTGCGAGTCGCAAGAGGCGACGAAAAGGGAACCCAGTGCCTGGGAGTGTAACCGGGCCACCCTGTTGCTGGGGGATATAAATACGGGTATCTGGCCCTCCAGGTTGGGGGAGTCTCGAATCGGTTACGAGTCTCGCGGAACTCGGACCTGAGAATGACTGCGCTGGCGAGAACCAGCAGCAACTGTAAATGATAGACCCATCCTCTCACCAGTGGGGACATTACATAAGGACTATAACCGCAAGTGTTCAGTTCGAAAATAAAATTACTGGTCGTGAGTCTCAAGGGGCGTGTCACCAAGACGTTCTGATTGCCGGTAAACTGCCAGTCGTGAAGTAACTTATTCTGTCTCTGTGTTCGAGGCGGTGGGATGTATTCCCTACGGTTGTGTATTGTGCTGCGCGTCTTCTTTTCAACCTAAGCAACAGCAGAAGACAGGGGTTTCCTCTCTCAAATAATTTTGACACCTGACGGTGACCACATTCTGCGGAAAATGTAGTGATACACTTTTGAGGTGAATAACTTTTAATGAATTTTAGATAACATTTTGTTGGATGGAGACGGGATAGCGTAGTCTGTATAGCGAATGCCTTCGGGCTGGACGACAGAGAGGTCGGAGTTCGAGTGCCGACACGGTCAGAATTATCTCTTCTCCACGTCGTTCAGACCGGCTCTGGGGCCCACCCAGCCTCCTATCCAATGGCTACCGGGGCCTCTTTCCCCGTGGGCAAAGCGGTTGGGCCGTGAAGCTGACCACTCACCTTTAGCTAGTGCCGAGGTCGAGAAAATGTGGCTCTAATCATCCACTCCCCCATACTCCTTCATGGCGCAGTGCTTAATTATTTGAGCACTGGGACAACTTTACCTTTGTCTGTATAATTTTGTGTGTTAGTTGGGTTCGTACCTTGACCGGAGTACTGAGGTTTCTCATGGTTTTTCTCAGCACCCTTCCCCGCAGGAAGATACTGGGATATTACCTCGATTAGGCTGTAACCGCTTCCTTCCAAATTCTTTCCACTCCATCCATCTTCTCATCTTACGATTGGAAACTGTACACTTTAGATGCAGAAGCGTCATTAAATAACCAACAGGATTATAACAGGATTATAGGCACCGTTTACTTAACCTTTGACTTGAATACTATAAATTTCCCAGACAAATTCTGGAGGCAGATTACTTATAATTCTGTATTCACGATGTAGACTTCCTAATGGACCGAGCGTCTAATGGAGTATAAGACTAAATGTCACGTGAATCAAGAATGCATGACGATCTGGAATTCCCCTTTTCATTTGTTTAATTTAAGATTTCGCGTTCCGTTTCACGACATTTTGGACATACATGATTAAGTATTCACATTATCCTAAGCTGCTTTCACGTTGAGACCTTTCAAAATGTCACTTACTCAGCTTGTTTGTGTATGAAATGTTACGCCGCGCTATTATACAATTCGCACTGCAGGGAAAATATTTCGACCTAAGAGAGAAGATTTGACATATGATATAATGAGGAGCCGGTCACGGTAACCGAGCGGTCTAAGGCTCGGAATCCGGGATCGTTGGTTCGAATTCCACACAAGGCAAGGATGTTTCGTGTGTGTTTGTGTTGTCCTATGTTTAGGTAGACGCTTTGCGACGAGTTGATCACCCCTCCAAGGAGCCCTACCGTCTGTAAAAATGATCATGAGACTGAGAAATCAGCCCTGTGCTCCACAGTGGGAGCGAGAGGAGAGAGAAATGAGCCCTGTGCTCCACAGTGGGAGCGAGAGGAGAGAGAAATCAGCCCTGTGCTCAACAGTGGGAGCGAGAGGAGAGAGAAATCAGCCCTGTGCTCCACAGTGGGAGCGAGAGGAGAGAGGAATCAGCCCTGTGCTCCACAGTGGGAGTGAGAGGAGAGAGGAATCAGCCCTGTGCTCCACAGTGGGAGCGAGAGGAGAGAGAAATAAGCCCTGTGGTCCAAAGTGGGGGCAAGAGGAGAGAGAAATCAGCCCTGTGCTCCACAGTGGGAGCGGGGCACGCCATAGTTCAAGCGGTTAGTCGCTGGCTTCCCACCGCGGCGGCCCGGGTTCGATCCCGGGTCTGGTCAAGTGGGATTTGTGGTGGACAAAGTGGCGCTGGGGCAGGTTTTCTCCGAGTACTTCAGTTTCCCCTGCCAATCTTCATTCCACCAATTGCTCCACAATCACCCTCACCTATCATCTGGGGCTGGTACAATAGGCCAGAAGTGGCCGCAGTACAAGGGACTTAGTCCCACCCCACTAGCAATAAAAAAATACCCAGAACAACACAAAGATAATAACCGCACACAGACATGCATGCCTCGAGTGGGATTCGAACACACGATCCCAGTGTTCGAGCGGGCGAAGACGGTTTATATCTTAAGGCGCGTCCACATTACTCGTGCTCGTGCTCATCGGGAGACTCATCTGGCTTTTACTTGTGCCCGTAAATCTTCGTCCACACTACTTCAGTTGCTCGCCAGGCTTCGGCGCGTGAGGATCCGTATATTTACTCGCGGTGTGTATAGGCTGTAGTCGTATTTTAATTTATTGGCTGTAGTTTTTAAATTAAAAATTAAAAATTTGCTTCTCTCGTGACTTGTCATATCTTCCACATTTCTCGCGAGCATAGCGAGTCACACGAGCACGAGCACGAGTAATATGGACGCGCCTTTAGACCGCGCGGGATGGTGTTTTGCGGGTTGAGAATGCAGTCTGTGTAGACTGGCAGTGACTGTACTAACATGACATCAATATTTGCCGCGGTAAGTCTTTCCGAGATGCAATCAATGTTATCAAAGTGCACAGCAAACGCCCTGCATCTGGTACTGTGTTCTGGGCTTCGAACCATCAATACCTTTATAGAAGGCAAGCACTCTGTTGCGTCCCACTACGTTACGTTACCCCAACCCCTTCGTTCGATANGCCCCATTATTGCGTTCCCCCACCCCACTCTTTGTAGAGGTTTCCCCCCCCCCCCCTATCTTTGGTACGACTTGGTTAGCTGTAGGAATTTTGAATGCAAGGTGAATTGCCTTTAAACTTTGTATGAAGTGGTTGCTAGTAATGAAATTCCTGTATCAGGGATGGGCCCCTCCCTACATTACACAGAAGCCTTATCCAGCTTGACCACACCGAAACCTGAAGTTTATGTTAGAACTCCGTCTGCTATGGGAGAGCTGGTACGTCGTCGGCGTCGGTAGCTGACGTAGTCCCTCACGACGTAGGGCGGGTTCCTCCATCACACCTGTTGTATCTTTTTTCCTTTGGCGTTACAGCCCCAATTTGGGCCCTGGCCTACCTCCATCAAACTCTCCGTTTCACTTCGGTTTATTAGATCTTAGATATTCGATAGGACTCCTTGGGTGGGTGATCAGCTCGTTGCAAACCTGTACACAAACACTAAACATCCATGCCCTGAGTGGGATTCGAACCCACAATCCCAGATTCCAAGCGAACGAAGACAGTGCATGCATTAGACCGATGGGCTACCGTGACCGGCCACCTGTTGTATGCAACTGAATAATTCTACAGTATATATTTTTATTTTTATTGCGGCGACTTGTTTTGGTCTGTTGGCCATGCTGTCTATACACATAATTGTCAGTGTAACTGCTATTAGCCTTACGTTGGCCTGATTTTGGCCACTAGACCGAAACGCGTTGCAGTAATAGAGAAATAAAGATCGTTAATTCGCTTGTTTACAGTCATTATGCTGAGGGAATTTGTGTAACTGTCATTAAGGGAGAAAATACAGCATGACACTTCTATATAGTGTTTCATAGACTGTTACTCGTACATCAATATTTGGAAGTTGCTGGATTTTATTTTCAACATTATTTTTTTATTGCTAGTGGGGTGGGACTAAGTCCCTTGTACTGTGGCCACTTCTGGCCTATTGTACCAGCACCAGATGATAGGTGAGGGTGACTGTGGAGCAATTGGTGGAATGAAGATTGGCAGGGGAAACTGAAGTACTCGGAGAAAACCTGCCCCAGCGCCACTTTGTCCACCACAAATCCCACTTGACCAGACCCGGGATCGAACCCGGACCGCCGCGGTGGGAAGCCAGCGACTAACCGTTTGAGCTATGGCGCCGCCCTTATTTTCAACATACTTCCATTATTAAGACGCTGGTGGGAATTTTTAATATACCTACACAAGATTTTTCTTCCGTTAGGTTGCCTACACCAGGTGTGACGTACCGTGGTTCGTAGGGTAGATGCGTTAAAATGTGACCTAATATTAACCCGAACGCTGAGGCTTACGGATTAGAACTGGGAGAAATTGAAGGAAGTAGAAGAATAGAGGGGAAATGGTGGAGAGGAAAGAAGAAGAGGAGAAGATGAAGGAAACCAGAAACTGAAGCTGAGAGGCAGTTAGATGAGAAGAGGAATAAATGGAGAATGGACGATTAGAAGAAAAAAGAACAGTGCAGAACGAAACTCAGAAAAGGAAGAAGGTAAGGCAATTAAGGAAGAATAAGGGAGAGAAGTAAAGGGATGGTCAATAAAAAGTAGAAAGAGAAGGAAGAGCATGTTGGAAAAGGGAGTAGAAGGAGAAAAGAAGCGAAAGGAGATAAAGTTGAAGGTGGTGAGGTGAGAACACAGAATCCGTGCTTTTCTGTGCGCTCCCTCTATCTCATGTCTTAGAAGTGAAAGGGCTGGGGGCAAGTTCTTATGAAATATGTACCTTATCCAAAGGGGAGTGTTTCAAACCAAGCGCAAGTTTCATGATGATGTTTGCTTTGAATCTGTGGCCGGAGTGTTCAGACCGGAAGCTGCCCTAGACGGTCGAATTCGTTTTTAATTCTTTTTTTATTTCTTACTCTGCTTGTGATCGTCAGTTCTTAATGCGAAATGCGCAAGCAGAGGTTCTGAAGACACGACGTAAGATTCATAAAGATTTATTCTCCGCGTCTCCGGTGTAAAGTTAACGGGCCGTGGAGGCCTGTAGGGTTGTGAGACGTCGAGGCTCCCACATTTTTCTAGTCAATCGGCCCACAGATGGCGGTGAAGTTGTCAGCCTTACACGCCAGTCGGTCTTTACTCCCAAGAAGATTCCTGGGACTCATTTCTGTTCCCAATAAAATTCTTCGCGGACCGCTGAGTTTAACGACGCTTTCCGTTATTAGACTTTATAGCGCCAAATGACATCATGATGGATGTGTGATGAATTAGAAAAGATTTGGAAGGAAACGATCATGATGTAATCGGTGTGAGATGCCGTCATTCTCAGGGGAGTGGATGTATAGATCCACGTCTTCTTGATCTCATCACCGGATGGAGTTGAGTGGTCAGCTTCACGCCTCTGCCGCTTTGCCCCCGGGAATGAGCCTGCGGTACCCATTGTATAGGAGGCTGAGTGGGCCCCAGAGGCGGTCTAGACGACATGGTCAAAAATTCTTGACCCCACCGGGACTCGAACTCCGACCCCTGTTTCGTCTACTCCGTAGCCAGTCTGTGTGCTGGCTCATGGTCTTGAAACTGTGCGTTTACTTAGAGTTATACGTGTACTTAATTATTCATTATTCCCTGATGACGTATGGAATGGTGGATTTAGAGCCCAACCATTCTTGATCTTGGTACTGGATGCAGGTGTGTGGTCAGCTTCACGTCCCGGCTTCTTTACTCCCACTGACACCCCGGTATCCATTGGATGGGAGGCCGGATAGGCCCCAAAGCCTTACCGGACGCAGTGGAGAAGAGAAAAATCTCTTGGCACCTGCCTTGAATCAAACACCGGTTCCTTTGTCGTCCAACCTGTAGCGCTGTAACTATACCGACTGAGCTGCTACAGTTCACTTATTTATTCCGTCGTTTCTGAATGCACCCGCGCTTTTGGCGTCAGTTTGAGTGCATCTGGATGCGGTTGCACTGGGAACTCCTTTGCAGCAAACCTAACCTATGGAGTGTTTTTGTTCTGGGGGCTGGAATCCCTGCAGCATGTTCAGAGCTCCCTCAAGTTATGTGAATCTGGTCCATTCATTGCGGGGGTGGGGGCCTGATGGTTTACATTGGAAGTTGTGGTTGGTTCTGGGGAGCCTGGCGGGTTGGGGTAATCCCCGCCAAATAAATCACACGGCCACCGCTAGGGCGAGAGTTCCAACAGATTAAGCTCTGTCCAGTGCAGAAACTACGTCCCTCTTCCCTACAGGTCCAGCATTCTAATAGACCAAACATGGCTAACATTTTTTCCAACCCCGGTAATTGATTGGAAGTGTGTACAAAGATGTGGTAACAAAACCGTAAGGAAAATGACCAATTTGAAGAGGTAAATGTAGATGGGAGGTAAGGTAACAGACCGTAAAGGCCCATAGGATTGTGAGACGTCGAGGTTCCCACAGATGGCGGTGAAGTTGTCAGCCTTACGCGCCTGCCGGCCAACCTTCACCCCCAGGAAGATTCCTGGTAGTCATTTCTGTTAGAGGCCGAGTGGACCTCAGGGCCATAGTGCGGCTGGAATTGAGAAATCCAGTTACCCAATCGGGAATCGAACCCGCGACCTTCCGGCTTGTAGCATAGTGCCTCAACCAACTGCGCTACCGCGTGCCCCATAGGTAGGAGGCCATAATTAAAATGGTTCTTAAAGAAATAGTGTAGGAAAGTGCTGAGTGGTATCATCTGGCTTTGGTTATGAACCTGTGACGTGCTTTTCTGAACTGTGTAAGAAATGTTCGGGTTAAATTTCTTGAGAGTATGAACAACTGTTAGCTTGTCAGCTCCTTCACGTTACATACTAATTAGAATTGAATCCGTATAGTAACTAGGCCGCGGGCTGAACTACCATTGAATCTGTGTTCGATGTCCTACAGGGACAAGGGACTTTCATCTACAGTCTCAAGACCGGCTCTAGAGCTTGCCTAGCGTCTTGTACAGTTTATACAGGGATAGCGACGGGCAAAGAGCTGGACACCCGAAGTTCGATCCCCGGCATGGGAAAGATATTATTTTCTACTCTGTAGCGTCCACACCGGCTCTGGGGCCCCCACGCCTCCTGTACAGTACGTATCTGGGGACTCTTTTCCTTCGGGTAAAGCGGTCCGGACGTGAAACAAACCATTCATCTACTAATAGCACGGACGTCAAGAATGGTGGAGCTATACCTCCGCTCCCCCATAAGTCTTCTTGGCGTGGTGTTTAATTAATTAAACACTGCGACTAAATTTATTACCGTCATTGCTTGCGTTGAGCTTTTGTGCCCTGAAGATGAAGGCACCAGATAGTGCCGAAACGTTGATAGCGGAACGGTTTAGTGTTTGAATTCTGAAGTTTTGCCCGGTATGTGTTCTGCAGTGCAAGGGCCGGCGGTCTGGCGTGGGGTTTGGGAGTGTAATAACAGCGGCATGAACGCGCCCGCAGAATGAAGTTCGTTGTCCGCCGCCACGCGAGATGTAGAAGCGAGAGGAGCACAGGCCAAATAGGTGAGGCATATATCCATCGCGTGCTTGCTGTCGCATTGCCCCCCCCCCCGAATCTGCGACTCGTAATTGAAATTAAGTTGAGTCGTGTTTAGCACAGTTTTCCA
>NW_019724601.1:523646-527348 GCF_002891405.2 Cryptotermes secundus | reverse complement strand
AGTGTGGGTTTTTTTTGGGGGGGGGGGGTCCAAGCTGTACCATCCAATTTTCAAAGAGGATGCATGGGGCACCCAGAAAATTTGCTTGGAAATTTATGTTAAGATCTGTAAGATTAATTTTACTGGTCGCCCCAAAGCAGTGTTTCTGAAACTTCCGACAACAGCGGGCCACTACATGGGCGGCCGGCGCATGCGCGGACAACTCGTGACTTCCCCTTAGCCGTAAAGCTCATGCACTTGCGCTTTCTTCTGCAAATAGGAGAAAAATTAAAGTTTTTCCATAAACCATATTTTCTGTTCACCAATTTAGGCTAAAATAATAATTTTTAAACAATGATTAATCACAGTCGTAGTTTCGGAGGAACACGTCACATTCATCTTCAGGGTCGAAGTATAAGTCAAGCAAGAAATCAGAATGAAGTAAGTAGTAAGCTCGACTTCGACCCTGATGATGGAGACGATATGCTCTTTCGAAACGTCGCTTTTATTTCAGCGGAGTATAAGGCATTGTATCTCAGAAGGTATGACTCTTCATAACCACCGTTCAGGCAATACATCATAAATTATGATTCATCATAATTTTCTAATTTAGATTATTTTATTTATTACGCCATGTTATATGCGGGGCACGCTGTAGCGTAGTTGGTTGAGGCTGGAAGATCGCAGGTTCGAGTCCTGATTAAGTGGATTTTTTCAATTGACCTAATCCTTGCAGCCGCACTATGGCCCTGGAGTCGACTCAGCCTCTTAACAGAAATGAGTACCAGGGATATTCCTGGGGGTAAAAAGCGATCGGCGCGTAAGGCTGACCTCACCGCCATCTGTGAGCCGATTGTCTAGAAAATGTGGGAGCCTCGACGTCTCACAACCCTATGAGCCTTCACGGGCTGTGACAGGGATAGTTTTACCCTTTTTTATATTACATGGACTATATAATACCACGGAACATTTAGTGAGTCGTGGACCACAGTTTGAGAAACATTGCTCTAGAATATTCCGGTTAGAATAATTATCTTATAAAGAAATAATTTTTATTATTGATCTTTGGTACATTTCATTGTTTGCCTCAGTTTTGATTTAATGTGTTATTTTTATTCTGAGAATAAGCAGAATTGGTTTACCCTAGAAAACATTAACAGATTGGTTCTTATGATAGAGATACATCATGTTTCCTGAGAGGTACGAACTGAATCTTTAAAGGCTCGTGCATCGGAGAGTCAAGTAGACGTCATTTTACCCTGGAAAATACTCGATCAATAAAGATCAAAACCTGATATTCGCTTTTATGAAACTCCACGCCCTCCCCTCAGAGTGCCGGCACGTAAAAACACAGGAAGCTTTTTCATATCACAGTGTGATGTATGTGTAACATCTATCTTGAAATTCATGTTCATAGGTAAACTTTGCATAAGTAATCCCGAAGTAGTTTTGTGTCTGGAAAGGGGAGTACAATAACGGGGGTAGTAGCAGGGAGCTAATCTAGCGATTCATCATCTTTTACAATCCATCAAATAAGGGTACGGGGGAGGAAGATGTGGTACCCAGTCAGCCAGACAAACGTCTGCAATATTAGGACGAGGAACTTAACGCATATGCATGTAGTAAGTTGTGTGACATAAACTGGGACCAGATTTAACACAGCTTTTCTGTAGTGAATGTGATGTTTACAGATCGTCACTTGGGTAATGGAGTACGAGTGTGAGTGTACGGGGAACTTGGTTTGAAGCTAGGGGATCAACTGCAGGTCAGATGTGACCTAGAGCAAAACTCATTCTGAAATCTCACATTTGCAAGTTAGTTAAACCCACGGAGATGAGGCACAATACGAAGGATCGGTAAGGTAAAAAGGTAAAGTTCTCCCTGTGCTTAACTAATTAAGCACTACGCCATGAAGACGTATGGGGAAGTGGATGTATAGACCCACGTTTTCTTGACTTCGGCACTAGGCGGTGAGTGGTCAGCTTAATGCCCCTGCCGCCTTACTGCCGGGGGAGGAGCCCCCGGTACCCATTAAATAGGATGTTAGGTGGACACCGAAGCCGGTCTGGAAGAAATGGGGAAGTGAAAATTCTTAACCCTACCGGAACTGGGATTCCGACCCCTCAGTCGTCCAGCCCGTAGCCAGTCGCTATACCGACGGCACTGTCCCGGCTGACGAGGATCGGAGAAGTGCATTATCTCATTTTGACCAAGAAGTAGAGATAGAAGACCCCGAATTCGCACGCGATGAATTTTGAGTGTGAAATCAGAGTGATTAGAAAAATGTTTTGATGTACGAGAGATCAAATGGAGATAGGAGGACGTTATCGATATTGTGACACGACGCGTGAAAGCTGGAATAGTGGAGCCAGAATAAACGCTCATTGCTGGGCAAGGGCTTGGTGAACACGTTCCCGCGGAAATGAATACGCGAGCAACACTCGAGATATTGTTGGGCTGTAACGATGGAAACTGTGTTTTCAGTTGGGTCCGCCCCGAGACTATATAACGAGAATCCAAGCCCAGCTGAATTAGAATTGGGGAAGTCTCTTGCTACAGTCGAAAATGATTGAGAAGAGACGGCGAGACAGTTGGCAGTTGCAGCAGAGAGTTGAATTCAAAGTTCCGGAGCAGATAGCTGGCAGGCAGTTCCGTACGAGAGTCGGTGAAGGAATTACGTGAGCGCGGGAAGCTGAAGATTCTCCATTGTTAGAATCCGTTGCCAGGGAACGGCTGGTTAGCAGATGCTGTGGTGATTTGTAAAGTATGAAGATTAGCGGCAGCGGTGTGTGATTACTTATAGTTCCGAGTGGTGTGTGCAAGTGGTCAGTTTGTACCCCGTCTATAGTCAGACACCCTAAAACGTGACAATATAAAACATTGTGTCAGCAAGAAACTGGGGCACAAGATAAAGCACGACACACCTCAGTACATCGCGCTGGCTCTCAGCTGGTCAGTGGGGAGGGGGGGGTGCGTGAAGGGTTACAGGGAGAAAGCAGGTGATGAGAAATGTAAAATTGAGCGAAATAATTATTTTTAAATGCGTTTATTTGTCTCATACATACATACATAGCCGTCACACTAGCCAATCTAAATATTTAGAAATAAAAATATTATTACGATTAGATTTCAGCATGTATTTGTATTTTTCCTCCGCATACGAGTGTAGACCGTTACCGCTACGCGAACCCGCTAGACTGAATGAATCCGTCTTAGAAATATCAGAGAGAAGTGAAGAAAGTCGTCTTCTGGCATCTGGCGCCGTGTATTCTTGGTTTTAACCAAGCTACAGCTATCTGTATTCGCACGCGTCTCAACTACCCTGAAGATGGAGGCGATATGTTCCTCCGAAACGTCGGTTAAAACCAAGAATACACGGCGCCAGATCCCAGAAGACGACTTTCTTCATAGTCATCGCCGTGAAAACCTCAAAACTTACATCAGAGAGAAGTGTTTCTAGTGCACATCGTAATGATGAAGAGGAACTGATCTCGCCCTCCTGTGAATATTATTTCTAAGTCCCAAACTTTCACCGGTTTGTCGCCGCGCGCCACGAATACGGAGTTCCCCTGTTTCGTATTCATAGACTTTCGTTATCCTTGTCTCTTCTCCGTTACTTTGGGAGTGGGGGATCATTATTACACTGTATGAACCTCCCCTTGTCATGTGTTCTTTAAAAGAATTCCCCTCCCACCAGCTCCAAATAGGCATTAATTAAACCTC
>NW_019724601.1:336006-522858 GCF_002891405.2 Cryptotermes secundus | reverse complement strand
TCCACTGGTTAAGTCTCCACAGCTGATCAATCATCTTCTGAATTCTCTTGCGACTGGACCGAAATCCCGAATGACTTCTCCCTTACGACTAAACTACTACTTGACTGTTCTTCTCTGCACGGATCCTTATATAGGTTACCGGTAGCCATGAAAAATGTCTGTTTTCACGGAAACGTGCTTACCGATCCGTTGGCTAGCAGTTGACTTGTTCGTTTGTTCGGGAACGTGTGTTTGGCGATCCCTTGGCTAACAATGAACTTCCGCTCTGCCTCCGCTGTTCCGGCTTTCAGGCGTCATGTCACATTATGTATTGTCTCGCACGATACCATATACTCCAAACAAAAATCTGGGGGCGGGGGTTGAGGTCAGAAGCATCCTTATGCTAACCCTTATAGTAACAGCCCATGTGGTAAGTGGTAAAATGTAAGTTTATCCCTGAGCTTAGATGGGTGAGATTGGAGGTATAACTCCAAGAATTCCTAACTTTGGCTTAGGTGGAGATGAATGATAGCTTCACGCCCTGGCTGCTCTAACTCCCGTTGGAAAACGCCCCAATGGCTAACATATAAAAACGGAATGAGCCCCAGGATTGGTTTGGATACTGGAGAATATCACTTGCGCCTGACAGGAATCGAATCCATGGTTATGAGCCCGTAGTCGACTGAGCTATCCCGGCTCCTGGCAGCCAATAGGGATCATCCTTAATGCCGCTATTTTTCAGGGTCGGAGAAACTGTGTACTTATAGTCGTTAAAGAGTCCTGTCTGTTGGGATATAACGCCGTGTAGTCCGTTGAAAGTCAACCGACGTTTCGGCGGTATATACACTAAAATTGGAACTAACTGAACTCTAGACTTTTCCTGCTTATAACACCTCGGCACGGAGCGCACAGAAAACACCACTGCCAATAGTTCTTCTATCGTTGCGTCTCGAAACCGTCGCACTGGCCGCGTAGAGAACATCGCTTCCCAGTTAGTCTATTTGCACATGTTAGGAATCTGTTGCGGTCATTACCTAGCAACGGCCGTTGTTTACAGAGTCATTACTTAGCAACATGTCTACACGCTGCAATATTTTCAGCGTGTAACAAGAATTAAAATCGCCTTACAGTGACATTTTATTGAACACACAGGACGTTTCTTGTGTAAGGTAACCTGTTTAAGGTATGACCTACTTTCAGAGGTGTTCTAGGCGGACTGTAGCTCTTGTAGATGATACCTTGTTACCCTGCAGACCGGCTGGATGCCTCTGTCACCGGACTGCATGACTGGAGTGACAGATGCAGAGCTCCGCATCGTCATGTCAGATTCTGCTGCCAGGAATGTTCATTATGTGAGCCTTAATGACTTTAACACAGAATTCCCTGCGAGACTGACGTCTATCTTAGGTTGTTCAGCAGTAGAACCGCACTGCATTATTGCAGCTTCAAGACATGAAGATATGGAGTGGGTTGGCGAAGCGGTAACTCATATGTCAGAGGTACTCGGTTCTAATCTCGACAAGAACATCCGCTATCCTGCCTGAATATGTTTGTGTTTTTCTTCACCTCGTCCACGCAAATACTGGAATAGTACAGCGACTAGACCACGACCACTTGCAACTGAATTCTTTCTCATTCATCTGTCTTTGTACAATTAGAGTGAGTGTTAAGTGTTATTTTCTTTTTCCCATGGGGTGAGACTGTTCTGCCTATTGTACCAGCCCCGGATGATAGGTGAGGGTGATTGTGGAGCAATTGGTGGAATGAAGATTGGCAGGGGAAACCGAAACCCGCCACAGCGCCACTTTGTCCACCACAAATCCTACTTGACGAGGCGCTGGATCGGGAAGGCAGTGGCTAACCGCTTGAGCTATGGCGCGGCGAGGCACTGTTAAGTAACCAAGACAAGAAGTAATTGCGGTCAAGTTGTTTAAGCTTCAGTACCGACTTCAAGTAGCAGCCGGAGTAGCGTAATCGGTACAGCGTTGGACGCCTGAGGGGTCGGAGTTCAAGTCCCGGTAGTGTCAAGAATTTCTCTTCTCCAAATCGTCCACACCGGCTGTGGGGTCCACCCAACCTCCTATAAATGGATACCAGGGGATCTTTCCACGGGGGAAAAGCGGCATGAAGCTAGTGCCGAGGTCAAGAAAACGTGAGTGGTCAGCTTCACGACCCGGCCGCTTTACTCCCGGTACATATTGGATAGGAGGCTGGGTGGTCCATATAGCCGGTCTGGACATCATGGAGAAGTACAGATTCATGACCCCACCGGAACTCGAACTCCGAACCCTTGGTTGTGCAGACCGCAGCCAATCGCTATGCCGGCTCTGAGAGTGTCATTAGCTTGCAGTAATAGAGCATGCCCGTCTACGTATCGAAGAGCCTGAAGTAGGCTCAGCTGCAGTTAGCCTGATGCCTTCTGTGATTAGCTGCTTTATGTGTCTCCACCGAAAGGAGGAGTCGCAATACAAATCTGTTCATTGTAGTGTGAAAAAGAAGTGCAAGTGGGGCAGCCCGTCGTGACGCAGGGGAGACATTGTGGCAGGAATTTGGGTATTTATTTTCTGAAGTCCTGACTTGAACCTTAAAACGCTGAGTCAGAGTCAGAGTTACTTTACGACTATCGGTTTAACGCCAATCAGTTCGTCATTTCTTAAAATTAATATATAAAAGTTCAGTTTACACGATGGACGAGCGAGGGGTCGTTCCATGTCGTCCAGACCGGCTCTGCGGCCCACACAGCCTCCTAGCCAAGGGGTACAGNACTTAATCCTGAAGGTCACATATGCAGCTTTTGTGCGTACGGTTGCGAACGTGTTCAGCAGTGGGGTAGATTGAAAGAGAAAGAGAAGATTTTGCGGATAATTTCTGACTCACGCTAACAAAATGGCTGCTCTCTCCCTCTCTCTCTCTCTCTCTCCCGATTTTGTCTTTTCAACCGCAGCACAAAAATAACTCAGTGGATATTGGATATATTGTTGCCTTCAGGCGTTATTCACCGCAGTAAACAATATTAGTCACCCTTTTAAAATGTGTCGACGGTAGAATTGAAAAGAGACTATATAATTAAATCAATAGAAATTATTTTTGACAGTATTGTCTGAAGATTGCCGCGGTTTATATACCCCCCTTCGCATATCTGTTAGTGACTGGATAAAAAAGCGGGAAAGGGGAGTTTTTTCGGTTTGGATGAAACTGGATGATAAATTTTAAGGGTAGGCTCTAGTCGGATGTTATGTGAGGCATCGGACGTGAACTGGTAGAGGTGAAATGAGAAACTGTATAGACGGAACAATAAAGAACGGATAGTATCTTCACCTCACTAAATCTGTAAGCAATCGCAGACCCTTGTCAGCCCAGTCCATACGCCTTCAGGGTTAAACCCTTCAAATACAGTATCAAGACTTATATTTCTTTCCACCAGCGCGCACTTGGCGTGTTTCTGTCTGTGTGTGTACCTGTGAATCCCCCGCCAATTAACTTTTGAATGCCTGAACTAATCTTTATGAAACTTGGCATGTATGTCATGACACCTGAGCCCATCTAAACAGCCCACTTCATAAAGCTCTCTCAATACTCTGTGTGTCTGTATTTGTAATTTCCTTATCGTTGCCGGGCAACGGCTCTGTAATCACTTTCCCACGGCAAAGAATGCGCCCAACAATATAAAGACTGTTGTATACGTCGTTTTGTGTGTTGACCGTGTCGTATCAGAGGAGACTTTATGGGACTTTGTTTATCCCATATTGTTGCGAGGCAACGGCTCTATAAACACATTCCCACGGAGGAGAAGAATTGTTGGAGGCGTCGTTTTCTGTGCGGTCCGTGTCGTATGAAAGGAGTGGTCGATTAGTTCTCCGGAGATCTTTTTGTTAATAAGTATGAGGACTTTTTTTTTAATTGAAACGCGTTCACAGCGCTGCTAACTAATATGGCTAGGTGCGAGTGATAATTTATCTGTGTGACATACGGGTAACCCAGGGAATTCTTTGTAATGCAATAAATTTACACAGCCGCTAGTAAACTGTGTTTACGGAGCTCCCTATGGAGTAATGGTTAAAAAATGAACCGATATAATGTATTTAAATTATGATTGTGAAAGCAATAAATCACAGTAAACTTCACTTCAAGCCAAGGAATTCAGTTCCATTACGCTTTGCTTCTGTGTGTTCGGTTTGGCTTTCCTTTGATTCTGGATCGACATAAACCCATTCCACCGTATTTATTTTTTTTTGTCGTGTTCGTTTTGTTGGAGTAAAATTCTGTTGTTTTCCCCCCAAAACCGAAATGGCTCCGCAGTAAAAAAAAGTGCTGAAAATATTGGTATAGTTAACCGTGCCCGTTCGGAATTAATATATTCATTCACTGCGTTACGAGCACCAAAACACTGCTTGTTGCGTTCAGTAAAGCACTTTATTATGTCCTGCCCTCGGCGCAACTGGCTGCTGGCTGGGCGACCGGGATTCAGTACCCGACAGGACCACAGATTTTCTTCATTACCTCTATGTCGCCTGACGTCCCCTCCATGGGATACGCCTTTTTAGCCTGTTTTCCTAAAGTAGGCTCTTTTTCGTCTCTCTGCCCCCCTCCCCATGAAACTTGGCATGTGTATCAACGGCCCACTTGATAAATCCCCCCATCCAGTCTGTCTGTCTGTTTCCCTTGGCATGGGTTGGGCTTTATAGGTACGAACTGAATCTGTTGAGGGTTGTTTTGAGGGCCGAAGGATGATGGTGAATGTCCACCTTCAGTCTTACTTGTCTAGTTTTGGAAAATAATCATAGATAACTACAGTTGTGAATTTATCCACCTAATTTATGCCCTGCCGGTCACGGTAACCGAGCGGTCTAAGGCATGTACTGTCTTCGCTCACTTGGAAACAGGGATCGTGTGTTCGAATCCCGCTCAGGGCATGGATGTTTGTGTGCGTTTTTCTGTGTTTGTGTTCAGGTAGAGGCCTTGCGACGAGCTGATCACCCTCCCAAGGAGTCCTAACGATTGTATAATATGTAGAAAAACCGAAGTGAACGGAGAAGTTCATGGAGGTAAGCCTAGGCCCACTGGGGCTGTAGTGCCAAGGAAAAATATTCCCAGTTAATTAGTGCTTATATTTCATTAATTAATTTATATATGCGTCCAGGACAGAAGTTGACATAAAGTATATCACATAGCCACCCCCTAGGACCTATTGTGACCGGGCTGAATCCAATCCACATCCTTATACACTATATGAAGTCTCCTGCTGGGTTAATTTCTTTTTCCTAGTGTTACTTCCTCTCCAACTTTGGTATTCATAAGTTTCGGAACTTACTATATTACCCACAGGACCGGAAGTTTCGTCACAGTCTGTATAACGGTGTGTTGTGCATTGCCAATATCCGTTTCTATGGGGTTGATAGCGGTTTGTTGGGGCCAGGGGAAGGGTGGTTAGTCACCCTCCCTGATGTAAGCCATACCGCTACAGGAAAGGGTGGAGTTGGTAGCATCATGATGGGGTGGGGACGTGGCCGTGGTGAACACGATACTCCCCTAGTGATATCCGCTTTCAAAAGGCGGCAGAATGTACCGTAGACGGTCTGTGTTGTGTAAACTGCACCTCTCTGCTCCGCGTTCAGTGGCGTGAAGCTACAAACATCACTCAAACTAATTAGTTTATTTATGATAATTGTAGATGCCTCAGTCGGAGTAGCGACAAACTGGATGGCCAGAGTTCGATACCCGGCAGGTACGATATATTTTTCCCATCTCAACAGTGTCCAGACCGGCTCCAAGGCCCACCCAGTCTCATACTCAATCGGTAACGGATGCTCTTTCGTCGGGGGTTAAAGCGGCCGGAGCTTGAATGTGACAACACCTCAGACTAGTTCCGAAATGAAGAATCCGTTGCTCTATACATTCACTCCTCCATACGCCTTCACGGCTTAGTGCTTAATTAGTTAAGCACAGGGACAACTTTACCTTACTTTTCCAGTCTTGTTATAATTCTTACACTGAAGTTGGAGCTTGATTCATTTTTGTAGAATCATCTCTATCTTCTTCTGGAGTCGATGTCGGGACTCTGAATGTGGTTTATTCTGTTCATCTGAATGGGATCTGCCTCTCAACTTCGGTTTATTTCGTGTTTTTTTTTTTGGATCTCCTTTTGAAACTGCAGGAGCGCGCATGATAAGGTGCTGTACATTCATAGTCCTTCTCGGGGAACCCGCACCCGCTTTTCTTTCTGTTGCCCTATCCAATGAAATTCAAGCTTCCATACTCCAGTCTTCTCCACTTCATTCTTCCCTCCCCCCTCTCTTTTCTGTGTTTTTTCCCTCTCACATACTCTCTTTTCGCATCGGATTCGTTCAGTGTTCTGTATCTCCTTGTAAGAATTCAAAGCCGCTGCTCTTTCGTATTAGCATAAGCTTACAATGATTGTGAATTGTACCCCCCTAAAACTATCGGAATCTTCGGTATAAATATGAATTGAAAAATCGAGAGTGTTTCTATCATAACAATGAACCCGTTTCAATTCACACTGCAGTGTAATTTTCTCCACAGGGGGACGCACATGGACGCAATATATTGAGAAGGAAGGGCTCTAACCTGGCCCTTAATCACGGTTACTGAGTAAGGGCGTTTCATGACGCGTCATTGGAGATTCGAGAATGGAAACTAGTTGATTATCTATTCTAGAATATCCAGAAATTCTTCTTAATATACCATTTGGCCTGTTATTATATTTGGGGGCATGCGGTGGCCTAGTTGATTCACGCACAATGCTACAAGCTGGAAGGTCGAGGGTTCGATCCCTGATGAGGTCATTGAATTTTTCTTTCAGTTGACCTGATCCTTCCAGCCGCACTATGGCCCTGGGGACGACTCAGCTTCTAACAGAAATAAGTACCAGGAATCTTCCTGGGGGGTAAAGGGCGGCTGGCTCTTAAAGCTGACAACAGAACTGCCATCTATGAGCCGACTGTCTAGAGAAAATGTGGAAGCCACGACGTCTCACAGCCCTAAGGGCCTCCACTGCCTGTTACAGGGATAGCTTTACCTGTTATATTTACCGAAGATTAGTCGGGCTTTCAGTTGCCTTCCATTAAGTTGCATGGCGCAGAGCAGTGAGATGTCTGCGAGTATGAATGACCGAGTTCCACGAGAGAAAAGCTAACAAAACGTAACGAGGCTTTGCGCCCTGTGGATTGAAGACGCATGGGAAATAGTGGACAGATTTCTGAGTATATGCCCACGAAACCGTAAATTCAACGGCTGGGGTAATCGCTCACATTTAGTGATTTATGTATTCTAAGTGCATTTTTTGTTCTGTCACGGCAGACACGAAAGTTTTTCCTTCATTTACTGATTCTGTACTATTTCACTTCATCTTGACTGAGAAGTAACCTCAGAAAACATTTTAAGAACCAGGATAGTGCAGTCGGTGTAACGACGGGCTACTGCGTGGGGGATCGGTGTTCGATTCCTGGCAAGGGAAAGATTTTGGGCGCATCCTGAAATGGGTACCTGGGGCTTTTCCTCAGGGGTAAAACGGCCGCAGCGTGAAGATGGCCGCTTATCATCTATTGCCGAGGTCAAGAATGGTGGACACGTTACTGTGAACTCTGATTTTAACTGACCTGAGGTAATTGTGTAATATTTTCACGAATATAGGGGGTTGTGTGACTTATTAGACGGGTTTCGGATTGGGTGATTGGATTTATTGATCCATATAAATTCACAACCCGGGACTACAGCTAATAGAGCGCTATCGCTGATTTACACGCATTACACTTCATCGTTGCACACGCAGTAGGGTTTTCTGTCTTCACTAGTCGTATCCTGGCAACGGATTTATAACAGTCTCACTCTAATTTCAAATGAAATATGAAGTCTTCTTTTCACAGTCTAATGCGTTTCTTACCATTTCTTCTCAACCACCTTCGCCTCCCATCACGAGAACTCGACCTAATTCTCGACAACAACTCATTCAAACGACCTTCTTTGTCCCTTTATAATCCCTCGGCACGGACCGCGCAGAAAAGCAACATCAATTTTTAAGGAGTTTTTCTGATCGGTTGCCTAGGAGTGATGTGCTGTTGTCACGGTCGTTGGCTCCCGCGGGAATGTATTTATCGTGTCGTTGCCTTGCAATGGATCTGTACGTCACAGTGTGAAGATATCCACAGCTTCGCTCTTATAACGGGATGGGATGGTTTTCGAAAGGGAAGTAGTCAAGGAAGAAAAAATGCCCACATTTCAAGGAGCTTCAATTATTGATAGAGGGTAGAATAAAAGGCATATATGACCGACATAGCTCAGTTATTATAGTGACTGGTCTATCGAGGAGTCGTGGCTCTATTCCCGTCAGGGGCATGAGTCTTTTATTCACAGCGTCCAGCCCGCCTCTGCGACCCACCAAGCCTCCTATACAATAAGTACAAGGGCCTTTGTCCCAGGGGACGAAACGTCTGGGGTATGGAGCTGGCCACTCCAGCCTAGCGGCGAAGTTAAGAACCTGTGGAACCTTACCTCCACTCCTTACATCTTCATGTTGTGTTCGTATAGCACAGGGGCATGGAGAATGATGAAAGGCTGACCTTGTTGATCTCAAGGCACCGCTGTTTGAATTCTTGTTCCTGAAGTGTTTGGATTTCGTCTCATTGTCGCCTTTTGAAGTTGATGTATCAACAGAATGGGCTTGAACTCTGAACCTCGAGGTCAGCAAAGTAAATGTTTGGGGTAGACCGTGAGGCTGATGATCTGGTTGGCTCACTGATTGGGACAAATACCTTGGTCACGCGTCCATGACAATGTTTACAGTCTGTTTGCCTAGGAACTTACAGCGTCCCCCCAACGTCACATTATCGGGCCTAGAGGTCTGTGGTGCTACTTCGTGTTCCAGAATTATTTCCCCGCCTACAGAAGACCGCATATGCAGGCAGAATCATCGTAGTTTTCCTCAGTCCCTTCACCCGAATGCTACGATCATCAAACGGTTTAGACTCTTCTCATCACGCAGTCCCCACAATGATGCCCATTCAGCAGTGTGTGCTCGATGAAGTTGATAAGTAATCGCTCAATAGACGAATGCATTTCTTCTCTGCATAATTAGTTATGGAAGTACCCATATATGAGACTGCTGGGAGCCATAACCCTGAATGTCAATACGGAATCTCCTTTGCCGTGAAAACCACAAATTTCCTGTTTGTTGCAGAAGTTACAAGTAACAGTGAATTTTTTGCCCATAAATATCTACAGTTGTTTTATAAGCTATTTTCTTGGACTCAAATTTCCGGACTTCGTTCTTCTCCCCCCCCCTTTTTTTAGCACCGCAGTTTTTTATGATTATTGTCATCTGCGGTGACCCCGCGTCGTCTGGTAAATAGATACGGACGTTTAGGAGAAACCAGCTGTCTCCTTTTTAGGATATAAGATAATAAAGTTTACCCTGTGCTAAGTAAGCACTACGCCATGAAGATGTATGGGGGAGTGGGTGTATAGATCCACATATTATTGATCTCGGCACTAGTTGGAGGTGAGTGGTCAGCTTCACACCACGGTCGCTTTACCCCCGGAACCAATTTGATAGTAGGCTGGGTGGGCCCCAGAACCGGTCTAGACGATGTGGAGAGGAGAAGAATTGTTTCCTCTAACGGGACTCGAACTCCAACCCCCCGGTCGTCCAGCCCTTAATGAGTTGCTATACTGACTTAGCTGTCCTGTCTCCAACTGTGTGTGGTAGAAGTGGGAAAATTCGTCCGAAACGTTGCTACTCGTCTACCAGACAACCGTGTCACGTCCCAGACGTCAGTGATAATCATAGTTACCAACTTGAGAACTTCAAATTTTACATCATTTTTGCCCGAACGGCTCCACTTCTACATTTAAAATTAATGAGCACAGAAAAAAAACGTAATTTCAATTTTTGATATGCCGCTCACATGTGCGTAATTACAGAGCGAGTCATCTGAATGCAATATATAGTTATAAAGCCGGCTAGATCACGACAAAGCCATTGTAGTCCCAATAAGTCCCATGGGGACAATACATAATGTTGTACAGGACGTAAAGAGGCCCACAGACTCTATCGTACAAATAACTGTAATTTGAAACACTGTATTTTTATGTTGGCTATGAGGACTGTTATGTACAAAGTGGAGTTCAGAATAGTTACAGCAACAACAACGAATTGAAACAAGTTATGCAGTGTCCCCGTATACAGCATCTTAATCGCAACAACACTGGCACACTTTCCCGTGCTGCCGAACAGGAAGTTGATCTTATAGGATCTCCAAAACATCTTCGACAGTGCGTCATCACCAGATATTGGCGCAGATCGTCATATCATTAGAAAATTACTAGAATATTGTCACGTGTCCGGTGTTCCATGACTAATAATAACGGGTTCTGGATTGGATGATTGGATTTATCGACACCTTCGTTTACAATCATTCTTAATTACAATCAATTACAACAGTTCATTGTTCATTATCCATCTACTGCCAAGGACTCGCTCCATTCCTCTCTCAGTTGCCTTTATAATTTCACAAAGGACCGAATAAAAATCACAATCTCGAACAGTTCCTCTACTGTTGTGTCCTTATTCGTTGCTGCGGAAACATGTTCAGCAAGCCGTTGTCTAACAATGGACGTTACTCCGAGGTTTCTTTGACTGCACACTTCGGCGTTCAGGGGTCATGTCACACTGTGTTCCCAGAATAACTTTGGAGCCAAGATCGCCTTACCAGAGATACCATTGAACACACAGGGACTTTTCTTCCGTAAGGTTGCCTAATCTGAATATGACGTAACCTCGTTATGTTTTGGACAGAGTTTACTTACTTTGTCTTAAATTAANTCCTTTTTAGGATATAAGATAATAAAGTTTACCCTGTGCTAAGTAAGCACTACGCCATGAAGATGTATGGGGGAGTGGATGTATAGATCCACATATTATTGATCTCGGCACTAGTTGGAGGTGAGTGGTCAGCTTCACACCACGGTCGCTTTACCCCCGGAACCAATTTGATAGTAGGCTGGGTGGGCCCCAGAACCGGTCTAGACGATGTGGAGAGGAGAAGAATTGTTTCCTCTAACGGGACTCGAACTCCAACCCCCCGGCGGTCCAGCCCTTAATGAGTTGCTATACTGACTTAGCTGTCCTGTCTCCAACTGTGTGTGGTAGAAGTGGGAAAATTCGTCCGAAACGTTGCTACTCGTCTACCAGACAACCGTGTCACGTCCCAGACGTCAGTGATAATCATAGTTACCAACTTGAGAACTTCAAATTTTACATCATTTTTGCCCGAACGGCTCCACTTCTACATTTAAAATTAATGAGCACAGAAAAAAAACGTAATTTCAATTTTTGATATGCCGCTCACATGTGCGTAATTACAGAGCGAGTCATCTGAATGCAATATATAGTTATAAAGCCGGCTAGATCACGACAAAGCCATTGTAGTCCCAATAAGTCCCATGGGGACAATACATAATGTTGTACAGGACGTAAAGAGGCCCACAGACTCTATCGTACAAATAACTGTAATTTGAAACACTGTATTTTTATGTTGGCTATGAGGACTGTTATGTACAAAGTGGAGTTCAGAATAGTTACAGCAACAACAACGAATTGAAACAAGTTATGCAGTGTCCCCGTATACAGCATCTTAATCGCAACAACACTGGCACACTTTCCCGTGCTGCCGAACAGGAAGTTGATCTTATAGGATCTCCAAAACATCTTCGACAGTGCGTCATCACCAGATATTGGCGCAGATCGTCATATCATTAGAAAATTACTAGAATATTGTCACGTGTCCGGTGTTCCATGACTAATAATAACGGGTTCTGGATTGGATGATTGGATTTATCGACACCTTCGTTTACAATCATTCTTAATTACAATCAATTACAACAGTTCATTGTTCATTATCCATCTACTGCCAAGGACTCGCTCCATTCCTCTCTCAGTTGCCTTTATAATTTCACAAAGGACCGAATAAAAATCACAATCTCGAACAGTTCCTCTACTGTTGTGTCCTTATTCGTTGCTGCGGAAACATGTTCAGCAAGCCGTTGTCTAACAATGGACGTTACTCCGAGGTTTCTTTGACTGCACACTTCGGCGTTCAGGGGTCATGTCACACTGTGTTCCCAGAATAACTTTGGAGCCAAGATCGCCTTACCAGAGATACCATTGAACACACAGGGACTTTTCTTCCGTAAGGTTGCCTAATCTGAATATGACGTAACCTCGTAATGTTTTGGACAGAGTTTACTTACTTTGTCTTAAATTAATACGCATTTTGCGGTATAGTTCTGGGGTGGAAAGGACATTATTAAAACCTCGTATAACTGATTTCCAGTGAGTCGGCCATGATGCGAGGCTGTAGAGCGATGCAATGCTGTCAGACGGTAGTTAACTGAGCCGTCCTCTCTCAGGGTTTTGTGGACTGGTGAGCGACTTTATTCTTGGCCCATATTGAGGCTTCATGGTCACTTTCTGGTTACTGTCGGTGGACGCCTTTTTGAGAGTCGACGTTCTCACGGCGATCACTGTATTGATTACCGCCTACCGAAATGTGACTCCGTATAGTCTCGTAGATTGTTACCAACGTTCTGAGGACTATCCCTGAAGATGGAAGCAACAGACTGTGGGTTATAGAGCGTCGTGAGTGATGATGATCGTGGCGAGATCATATCCTAACATCTGTCTGGAGGAACTGAGAAAACCATGAGAAAGCAAATCGAAAAAAGTAACCCGGCATGGGTTGGAGAATCAAACCCGGAGATCCCAAAATCGGAAGCAGTAGTTGGTAACCACTCATCTTCGACGTTCATTACAATCGGTTCTGAAAAAATCTTGAATGCTTTTTTTCGCTTTTAGTAAGTTTGCCTGGATGGGTGATCAGCATTACAAGTTATTACATTAGTCTCTTTTATTTCCATGTTCTCAGTGATTCCTTGTCGTAAATCTCGTCTGATTTTATTTCTTCATAATATTGCTATTGATAATACGAGTAAATTATTACAAGGTTAATAATATTTTTATACCGATTTTAACTCATAATTCATTAATTTCTTTTACTTCCCTTTGGAGGAGGCGGGATAGCGACTGGCTACGGGTTGGACAACCGAGGGGTCGGAATGCGATTCCCGGTAGGGTCAATAATTTTCACTTCACATCGTCCATACTGGCTCTCGGGTCCACCACACATCCTATCAAATGAGAACGGGGATTCTTTCTCTCGGGTAAATTTTCCGGGGCGTGAAGCTGACCACTCACCTCCACCTAGTGTCGAGGTCAAGAAAATGTAGATCTATACATCCAGTCCCCCATACGCCTTCATGGCGTAGTGCTTAATTAGTTAAGCACAGGGACAACTTCACCTTTCTCACCTCCATGTGGACATAATCGAGCCTTCATAAGAACAGAGTGAAGTGTTATTAATTTCATAACTAATTGCAGGCCAGTTCTCATCTGCGTCATGTATATACCCCAAGAGATCGCAATAAGTTCTTCACGGTGTAATCTCGCAGCGTGCAGTGAGAGTTCTCTCCTCAAGATCCTGTGGCCCCTGGGTAGAGGGCCTGTAAAGTCTTCTTCACGGTGTAATCTCGCAGCGTGCAGTTCTCTCCTCAAGATCCTGTGGCCCCTGGGGGCCTGTAAAGTCTTCTTCACGATATCCTGTTTGTGGCTTGGAGTCCCGCCTTATTGCAACATCCTGTTACGCGTAGCGGTCAAGTTCAAGCCTGTTACCTTCTGATTGATACTAGCGGGCCTGTCTGTCTTCTCACTGACGCTGATGGTGAGTCATCTCGTCTGAACTGTGGCTTGGGACATTGGGGTCTTCCCTTCTATGGAGGATCTGCTTCTGTCTCTATGCGAATCAAGGAGATTCCGGTGGGCCTCTGTTATAGAACGATTTTCATGGTTCGCTTGGACCACTAATTGAACTTGGGGGAACTACACACCCTCAGCCCTTCCTCATCAAGCTGCTAGTGGTGATGACTTTGCTCCCCCTCCACCTCTAGGGCGTCTTCCGTTGCAGAATCCCCTATATGCAGATATCTTTCAGTAGCCAACATCTGTATCATAATAAAAGTTAAACTAATCCTTGTAACGGGCCGTGGAGACCTATAGGGTTGTGAGACATCGAGGCTTCCAATGATCTCACAGATGGCTGTGAGGCCAGCTGCACGCGCTGGCCGTCCTTGCCCTCAGGAAGATTCCTGATACTCATTTCTCTAGAGTCTGAATCGTCCCCAGGGTTATAGTGTTGCTGGAAGGATTTGGTTAATTGAAAATTCCAGTGACCCATATTCAATCGAATCCGCGACCTTCCGGCTTGTAGCATAGTGCCTCAACTAACTACGCTACTCAGTGCCTCCAGTTTCCGCTGGTGCAGATTCAAATTAAATTAAATTTAGTAGAGATTTCTTCCGTATTCGGACATCATCTGGCTCTGAAATTCACCGGCTTGCCAGAAGTCTATGAACCGTATAAAGCATGGGAATGTGTATATTGCAGTGGGAATGGGTATTTTACAAATAGCTTTCCGCTGATTTCCGTGTAAGCCTCCGAAGTCATTTATATCAGGAGTCCTTAGGGGTCGCTAACGCATTAACCGCTTGAGTATGGGATAGATTACTGTGATATGGTTCTGTTTCGTGCTGTGCTATAAATGGCAAGTGCAGACCAACGCATTGTGCTGCTTATTATTCCTGTGTTCAGGATATTATGAGCCCCGTGCTGGAGGCTTGTGTCCCTGGCTTCATTTTTCTATAATTTTCCTCATTCTCTTTCCCGGAAAATTTAAATATTTCTGTTTTCAGTCCTTTCCCAATTCATAACAACAAATCTCTCTGTTATTAGAAGCTGTAAAGCATGTGGTAGCGTAGTCGGTTGAGGCACTGTGCTACATGCATGAAGGTCGCGGGTTCGATTTATGTCATTGGATTTTTCAATTGATCTAATCCTTCCAGCCGCAATATGGCCCTGTGGTCGTCTCAGCCTCTAACAGAAATTAGTACCAGGAATTTTCCTGGGGGGTAAAGGTCGACCGGCGCGTGAGGCTGATAGGGTCACCGCCATCTGTGAGCCAATTGCCTAAAAAATGTGGGAGCTCCGCATCTCACAACCCAATGGGCCTCCGTGGCATTTTACAGGGATAACTTGATTTTTTTTTTATTTATATAAAGCATGTGAAGTTGGTATGATTGTGTTATACGATATTCCTCTTGTTACGCCTCTGCGTCCTGTACAGAATGCGCAGTGGATTTGGTCATATCTGCTAACTGAGTTAATGATTATAGGTTGTGTGTGTGGGATATTACAGGTTACAGTGTGTCACTCCCTCCTACATTGGAGCTACAACCAGTGTCCCACTACATGCTGCCACACTTCTCACGCGCAACCCATGAAAAATGCCTAAAAATCATCTTGTTATGTAAATCTGCAGTCGGTTCAGGAAAATATGTAGAGATTTTCCTCCATCCTTATGACTAGCTGTTACGTCATCTCTGCGTGTCTTTCTCCACTCTCACCAGCTGTCGCTTGTGTTCTGGAGTTTGTTCCGTCTGTCTTCCCTCCCGGCATCTCACTGGCATTGAATCATGGGAAGTGTGCAATGTTGCAGAACCTTTATGTTCATGTTTTAAATAAAAATTCGTTTCAGTATTAGTAAACTTACTTACGAACCAGAATTGCTTCCATGATGAAATTAGGAGCAGATTAAATTCAGGAAATGCTTGCTGAAATTTACTTCACACATTCCATTCTGCTTCTAATAAGTTAAGGTTAAGCTATATGGAACTATCATACTACCTGTGCTTTTGTATGGGTGTGAAGCTTGGTCTCACACTGTGGGCGAAAAATTCAGCTTGTTGAATTATGCGGGATCTCGTAGTTCTTTCGTATTTTCGTTTTCTTTCCGAAATGTGGTCTGCAGTGTAGTGCAAATGTTTGTGCATCTGAGGTTTCTGCAGTGAGCAGTGTTATTCCTACGCATTCTTCCTTTGTTGTATTCTGAAATGTTAATTGTATTACCACAGATACATGTGAAATTCTTGTTGGAGGTTTGATGGCATAAGCATGTCATTTGTTGTCAAGGAACCTGGATCTGTTCTGTTGCATGTTTGGTTCTGCAGTGTCTTATTCAGCCGTTCTTGTAAATGTTTTTTATGCAGTATTCTTGATAATGTTTTAAACCGTGCTCAAGGAGATATAGGACGTAAATCCATATTTTAATTAGGAACTGTACACAGAGGACGGCGCCATTGCTCAGCCCTTTTATACACTGGCTTCCAACCACGGAGCCTTGGTTCCAGTGTTTCGTGACTTCATGTAGGATCCGTGGTACAGGTCCTGCTGCAAATTTATTTAGTTTTCTCCTGCCAATCATTTCACCGTTACTCCATACTCACCTATCACAGCCCCGTGAGGTATGCTATAGCCCGAATCACGCAGCACATTATCATATCCTCGGTCTTTAAGTTGGGGCTTCATATTTGTCTCGGCCGTCGGTAGAATGCTGAATAATAAGTTAGTCTATTACAAGTTTGTCAGAAATGTATTGTGGCTTTTAGAGCCGTTGCTATGCAATGAACGAGAGATGGTCTGATATACCAAGGCCGTTTCTGGGCAGCGGCTCGGTAAACATGTTCCGCAGCAAAAGAAGCAAACGAAACAATAGAAGAAGAACTGTATTTCCTGTGTGGTCCGTGCCGAGATGTTATAAGCAAGGGACAGGGTTAGAGCTTAATCATTTCTTGAGCGCGTGAAGCTATAGTCTCTACTGTTAGTAGCAGTTACTAGGGAACAGCTGATGAAGAAAGAGTGGGCTAGAAAAAGGCTTAGCGGGTGCTGTGGTGAATTGTTGAGATTAACGGTGGCACTGTAATTGCGTGTAGTTGCGAGTCGTGTGTGTATATGTGGCCAGTAAATCAGTTCATTCCAAACCCCGTCTATGGTCACACACTAAACCGTCACAGTATTTTAAATTCGACGTATATGTAAATGTATAACCTGACTGAATATATGCTGGGTTGTGTCGACGGGTTCCTGACATCTGATCAGCATGATTCTGTGGTATAGTCTTTTAAATCGCAAATAATTTAAAACTCTGATGATCCTCCTTCGTTCTTACATAGCCCACTGTTAATATGGCTTTGTATATCAGCGGATCGAAGAGTTTCATGGAGGTAGGCCTAGGCCCAAATGATGGCTGTAGCGCCAATGAAAAAAAAATATCAGCGGGTTCTGTTGTATATAATTCTCAAGCCCTCATATAAAGAATTGTTTTTCATAGAATTTCAGACTCACTGTGGCACACAAATTTAATTTTCCTTCAATTTTTTCAGTATCTTAGCAGTTTCTCCCCGAAATTAACCTTTTTTTTAATTTTTGAACTCAAATTTATGCATACCAGGGCATCAGATAATACACATAACTTTGAATCTCATATAGCAAGGCTTATGTCTGTACGGTAGCAGTTCTCCCTTCAGAAAAGATTGATCACGGACAGGAGAGACAAAAATGTAACCAGATCCAGTTCACTTACTCACATAATTGCTGCTTCGCTGTACGGTCCTCTAAGAACTTTAACCTCCTTTACAACACATGCTCTTTCTTTTATGAAATCTGGCTTTTGTCTCCACATCAACTTTCACATGTCGTAAGTCATTCTCTGCATCTTTAGACCATTTGAAATATGGGACTTCCATAAGTTCACGTATCCTTTAGATACAAAAGTTCTTCATTGGTGTATTCTGCAGTGCGTTAATTGCAACCCTGTTCTTCTACATCCAGTTTCGAGCAAAGTTGTGCAGGCAAGTTATTCACAGCAGGCCGTGATGTGGCGGCTGACATGCAGCACGACACAAAGCGTGTCCTGTGTGACGTCATTCCGATTCTGCCAACTTCGTGTTGTCTCCACCATAATCTCCTTCCCCGCTTCCTCGCACCTCCGTGGTTGGACTTATCTGTCGTTCTGCTGCTTATCGAGGGCCGATCAACCCTCGTGCGGTACAGAATTAGACTGCCGTTACAGTCACGTGTGTCTAATTACCTGGGAGAGTTTCTTTTTCAATTAATCATTGAATTTGTAACGTAAAGGTAAAGTTATCCCTGTGCTTAACCAATTAAGCACTACGCCGTGAAGGCGTATGGGAGACTGGATGTATAGATCCACGTCTTCTTGACCTCGGCACTAGCTGAAGGTCAGTTGTCAGCCTCACGCCCCCCCGGCCACTTTGTCCACCACAAATCCCACTTGACCAGACCCGGGATCGAACCCGGGCCGCCGCGGTGGGAAACCAGTGACTAACCGCTTGAGCTATGGAGCGGCCATGTCTTAAAATAAGTTACAATATTTATAAGCATATTACATTACTAGTAAAATGCAGAATACAGGAACGTAACAGCAGAGCAGCAGTTTTCATGCACAATCTTATACATCTGATGGTGGCCAGTTAAGTCGAAACATGTAGCGTTAAGTAGATCATAAGAAGAGACAAGGAACCTTCGAAGTGTGAACTTCAGTACTCGCATATGGACGGAGTTGCACAGAGACGGCGAAGTGAGAGTGCAACGGGAAGCAGCAGTACAATGCTAAACAAATTGTAGAATAACGCACGCGCAGTAGAAGTAGCAGGAGGCCCAAAGTCGTAGCTGTAGAACTTATAATTGCGTAAAGTAGTACATATTAACATTTTAAAGACAGGACTTTGTTCCCAACTTTAAACTAAGCCGGTTTCGTGAGAGAATGGCCTAGACTGTTCCATCCGAAGCTTTTCCGGGTAACATTTTTGACTGTGGCAACACCTTTGTGGAAAGCGTCCCGTGTTCAGCGACTACACTGTGTGGCTCTGAGAAGTGCTGACGTTCCGGGGGAACATATCGCTTCCATCTTCAGGACCGAAGAGAAAAGCAAAGCAAGAAACCAACAGAAACTTGCTGCAGACTGAGGCCATAAGTTCCTCCGAAACTTCGAATTCTCTCCGAACTACAAGACGTTACAACCCAAGAGTCCGTACTCCTCATAACGTTAGTCCTGAGAACCTCAAATCATCCAACAACAGTTTTCCTCTACGTGAGCGCTTTTCCGCTTAGTAATCATTTTGTTTGGTCAGTGACTTAGTTTACGCTTTGATAGCATTTGTGTGGTCATGCAGTTAATGGCTTAATGAAGGTCTATTAGTGTTGAATTAGTGCTCAGGCTTACAGTGTACTGGATATTTAGGTCACTGTTTTCCACTCTCGGGAATGAGGAGGGGGGGGGGTCATCTGTTATAGAGTGACCCTGCATTGTTATGTAACAATATAAATTGAGTGTTAGTTTGTGGATTGTATCTAACTAGTATAAACCCTGTTGAGAATGCAACGGGAAGTCTAATAATTTGTTGTCCTTCCTGTTTTCTCCTATATTCCTCTCCATTTCTGCGTGTTATCACGTGATAGTTAGTTAATTATTGGAGAGGGTGGGTTTCCCCATGCACTGAGACCTGTATTGGTCCATTTTGCTTCCCTCTATGATATTGTACCAGTCTCTATATCCTACCGGTACTGGTGCTTACCATCAGTCCCGCCCAGCCAGCGATACCGGCTCTACTAGCTGAGAGGTATCTATAATGCTTCCCCCATCTACCAGAGGTATTAGAGACTGCTGTTGGGCGGGAAACGTCCGTAATTTGGCTCAGTGACCTCCTTTGGAGATATGAGGTTCTACGTGCCGTAAAGCTACGACATGGGACCCACGGCTTAAAGTCCCTCCCGGAGGACTTGTTCCCTGAATTTTTCCGCCCTTAAAAATTCGACGACCTCCGCCGGGTATTTGAACCCGCGTACTACGAGTCATGAGGTGGGAACGTTACCTCTAGACTACGGAGGCTGCTTATCACGTGATAAGTTGTTTATCGCCATCTCCCACCTATCACACGCACACATAGTCAGTCGTATGCTGTCTTTGTCACGTATTTTACTACACTTTACGTACCCACATCAAAACACTGTGACATGAAAGCCGGAATAGTCCATTGCTAGACAACGGCTCGCTAGACACGTAATCCATGACAACGAAATTAACACACGTTTCTGTGGAGATGCGGATCCGTGGACACCGACTTGGTACGCAACACGTTTTCCATGTCGACAGAATCAACAAAGGTTTCCACGGATACGAATAAGCGACCAACAGTTTCATGGAGACCGGAGGGTATATAAGCTGCCGTGCAGATCAGAACGAAGGCAAGACCCGTCCTCTCGCCAGAGAGGGCGCACCATAATAAAAACACTAACTGTCAAACAGTCGACACCAAGACTTACTGACTGACCGACAGACCGTCAGTCGCAATATGATTTTGACTTTGATATTGAACGAAGGATTTCGTGAGTTAATTCAGTCATTCAATCGTAAGAGAATTCCGATGTTGAGTGTTCAACTGTGGAGTGCTAACGAGCGGACAGTGGAAGCTGAAGAAGTGACCGGCTCATAATGAGAACCAAGTCAGTCACGCAGAAGGGGAGACACTCGAGGTCCAGTAAGGAATGGAGCGAGTCTTACTGATTATGAGCTGTTGTAATTGGTTGTAAGTGTAAAGGAGTGTCAATAACCCGTTATTATTAGTCACGCAAACCCCCTCATACAGGACAGTTTTATCAGTATTCACAGAATACACACGATACACTGAAACAAAAGACTGCTTGCTCGTTGGGTGACCTGAGACATAACTGCATTCATTCAACGTTCGTCCTTACGGTAACCTGATATTTCATAATTTCCTAATTTTTTTTATCTCTCCGATACATTGTTTGTTTACATATCTGTAAGTAAACGCAGCCTTTCCTGCTTCGGATGTGTGAGCAGGTGTTTCCAGCTGTCACGAGAGTGTGAAAGTGTCTGTTGCCGTGGAATTATATTACATTGTTGCTTGACGTCATGTGACTGTCGTTACTTTGTCTAATAAATGTATAATATACGGCAACAACTCACTCTCCGACAGACAAACCACGCCCCTCGCCTGAGGACCCCGTTTCGAAACACATAAACGGTCTTGGAACAAACGTAGGTTTCGACTGGGTTCGAAACCAAGAACGTATGTGCTGGCGAGGGCCAGCAGCAATTTACTTGGCTGAAATTCTTAAGGAGAGAGAATTCGGGGTCGGTGGGTCATATTAGTACTGCAGTCCTATACGTTACCTTCTTACCTGAATGTTGTTCCCGGTCCTGAGCAGTGCTCACTAGCCTGGGTGTTCAGTGAAAAAATTACTGTCGCAGACAAGAACCAAGTTATTTTGTTTTGTTTTTTTTCTGATTAATTGCGAGATGCATATTTCGGAAAGATTATCTCGGGGAGTCTGAATGAGAAACAGGCAGTAGCGACTTGGGAACCATCTCAGCACTCGCTGGAAGTCAGAGAACGGCAACAACGTTCCTGCTGCGAACTTAGTAAAGAAAACTCGAGGAAACTACGCCCTTGCCAATGTTTACGGTAGTCACGGCTGTTAAAGCGATGTGTCAGCATTGCTGCAAATGTTCTGGAAGCGGTTCAAACGCTGATTCCTGATATTCTTAATTACACAAATAAATTGTAATCGATTGTGTAAGGTTTGAGGTTTTCACGGCGATGACTATGAAGAATACCGGCTTCTGGCGCCATGTAGAGGCAACACGTCCCTCAGAAACGTCGGTTCGCACAAGATTACACGGCGGCGCATCCCAAAAAACGTCATTCTTTATTGCAATCAGTTAATTTGGGTGTTATTTCTAAGAAAAGTTTCAGATATACAGGGTGGCCCAGGAGGAAAGATCAGTATTCTGGGAGGTGAAAATTCCACCGTCAACATTGATGCACTTTGCAACTCGTGTGAGGACATGGCGTGGTGCCCGTCTGTACAGTGTACAGTGTACAGTGCAGTGAAATAGCTCTATCTCGGTGCAACTCGTGTGAGGGCATGGCGTGGTGCTCGTCTGTACAGTGTACAGTGTACTGTGCAGTGAAATAGCTCTGTCTCGGTGCAACTCGTGTGAGGACATGGCGTGGTGCTCGTCTGTACAGTGTACAGTACAGTGAAATAGCTCTATCCCGGAAACGGTTCGGAATAGGACACATGTACATATACACTAGTTTGTTTAGAATGACCGATACTATGGCCTTTCTGAATATTGATCTTTCCTCCTGGGACACCCTGTATAGAGCCATATCCCCGGTGAAGAACAGATACTCCTGTTTAAAATATCTAAGGGAATGTAGGATTTGAGGTTCTCACAGCGGCGGTTATGGAGAGTTCCATGTTCTGGGATATAACATTGTGTAATCCGTTGAAACTGACGTTTCGGAGGAACACGTCTCCATCTTCAGGGTAGAAGAATAAGCCAGTCAAAAAATTACCCTGAAAGGTAACAGGCAGAGGCGCAGTTGCTACTTGCTTCACTTTCAGCGCTCTGTACCGCGGTTATACAACAAGACAGAAATCTTCAATTGTGGAAATGTTACGCAAATCAAAATTTGGGTACGCTAGTTATCGCATCTCACCGTAGCGTTCACAGATCAGCGGATCAGAAACGTCGTGCTGAACGCGCTAATGTACCTGTCTCGTATTCGTGAGGAGCTGAGTTCGAATCACGGCTGGGCACCTTCTCTCCTGACTGTATACCCCATTGAGACCACAGTCAGCACGTTCTGAATCATGTCAAATTCATGTGATCCCCTCTGTATATCTGAGATGGTTTCGGCTCAGCTTCTAACAGAAATGAGTAGCAAGAGTCTTCCTGGGGGGTAAAGGGCGGCCGGTGCGTAAGGCTGACAGGCTCACCGCCATCTGTGAGCCTTTTTTCCAGAAAACTTGGAAGCTTGGACGTCTCACAATCTTGTGGGTCTCCATAGCCTATTACAGTGATATCTTTACCTTTTACGCATTAACTTTTTTGTGTATTCACTAGCCGTTGACTGGCAGCGGATCTCAACATTGTCGCCTGCTTCCGTCCTCGCGTCGAAGCCTGTGGGCTGCCATCTCACAACTGGTCCTCAACTAGCCACTTACTGGCTGTGACCAGCTCTGACTCTGGTAGTTTCATTGTTATATAACCTCGACATCCACCTCCCAGGAAACGGTGCCTCTATTGTTGCGTGTTGATTCGTTGTTGCAGAGACGTGTTTTCCCAGTCGTTGCTTAGCGACGTGTTTCAGCCCTCATGTCACAGTGTAATGTAAGTCGAGGAGTAATTTATCTTGGTGTGATCACGTGCTCATGTCGTATGCACGGAGCAAGAAGACGGTGATGTTGACAGGTGCGTGAAATCTCTTCCTGTTTCTCGACTAGTATGGTCTGGTGTTACTATCGATTCTATGACGAATCTTAAACGTGCAATTGTGACAGGTGTCAGTTCCTCCAATCAGATGTCGTTATGTAGCACTTTCTCATTGAACGCTACATAAGTTCAGTAGTTAAATCAGCGTCATTAAATTACCAGCCAACTGATAGAAATAAGGTGTATATAAAAACTCAAATTATTTCTGCATAATTCCTCTTCAGTGAGTCATCGTTTCTTCGGTATATTTTCAGACATTCACATTGCCTGAAACATTTAAACGCGTCCCAAACCCTGCCCCCCTCACATTTTCTTTTTTCTTATAATGCTCGTGAAGTTTTATAGGAAATACATATATTACTTGTGCTAGGAGCCTTAACTGAGATTTTTTTCTCGCTCCGCCTTAGAATTGAAAACCGGTGACGATACTCACAGTACGAATCCTGGCATACATATATATATATGAAAAAATGAAAGAGGGTAAAATGTGACGGAGAAGGGGGGAGCAGAAAAAGGGGGATCCAATATCACATAGAATATTTCAACACCTCCGTCGGGCTGTCTCTGTCTCACTGGTAGCATAAGTCCGCAGGAACTGAAAGAGATTTCTTCCGCATGGTACTCATCAAATAGTCTCGTACTTTACGTGAACAGAACATCAAAAGGCGAGATCATTCTCATTATTGCATGCTACAGACATCGTAGTGGGAAAAGAAATCATAAAAGAATTTCATCTATACTGGCTAAGGTGTATCGTAATTTACCTCAGTCCCTCCAAACATTGGTGCCACGTGGTAAAGTAGTTGGTTGAGGTACTGTGCTACAAGCCGGAAGGTCGCGGGTTCGATTCCGGATGAAATCCTTTTAATTTATGTTAGAGGCTGAGTGGATCCCAGGGCCATAGTGCGGCTGGAAGGACTATGTCAGTTGAAAAATCCAGTGACCACATCGGGAATCTAACCCGCGACCTTCCGGCTTGTAGCAAAGTGCCTCAACCAATTACGCTACCGCGTGGCCCCACTCACAAGAATAGTTGTTGTAATTCTAGAAGAACCATAATTTAATTTTGTTTATTTGGTAGCGCGGTATGACTTCGTGACTTTATGGGACTGGTTGTGGAACTTTTATTTCGTTTCTTTATTTAGGCCGTGACATTTAGCACGCAAAGTAAATGCATTCACATATTAAGGCCGGAGTCCTAAAAAATAATTATGCGTAAAGGAGTTGCGTGAGAAGTTGCTACCTTTATTACCTGAAGGCCGGATATATCTTCCCAGGCAGTTGGTCCAATTCATTTTTTTATCTTCGTTTTATCTCGGCTTTTTTACTGCTAGGCCTGTGTCTCCGAAGCAATATAGATTGCTTTCTACTTTAAAACAGTTATAGTGTGTTGGGTTCGAGGTTGTTTCAGCAGTGACTAGGAACAGTGCTGTCTTCTGGGATGTAATGTCACGTCTGGCTGAAGTTTAACCCACATTTCGGAGGAATATACCGCCTCCTTTTTCAGATTGAAAGAGCAGTCCAAGGAAGTAAGCAAGCAGTACGCTGCCCTTACTTTATATTGTGACGTATAGACCCATTGCTAGGCCACGACTCGCGCAAGCGTACACGCACAACAATAGGACCCCCGTTTCTAGGCAGCGGATTAGTAAACAAGCGTTTTCAACAGTAGAGAGAGTGTTTTCTGCGTGGTCAGTGTCATAATCAGGTGTATATGATTCGTTAAATTGCTACGCTATGTTATAATGCTTCATTGTATGTAAGACTTGCGTCTTTCATGTTCCTTTTCTTGCTGTGCGTTGTCGTTGGCAGCCATGTATATTTTTCTTGGATGTTTTGGTTCTGTATGCAGCGGTGGCTAGCGCAGTATGTCTAGCTCAGTGGTTCTGTATGCAGTGGTTGTTAGTGCATATGTGTAGCTTAGTGGTTCTGTATGCAGTGATGGCTAGTGCATACGTGTAGCTCAGTGGTTCTGTATGCAGTGGTTGTTAGTGCATATGTGTAGCTTAGTGGTTCTGTATGCAGTGGTGGCTAGTGCATATGTGTAGCTTAGTGGTTCTGTATGCAGCGGTGGCTAGCGCAGTATGTCTAGCTCAGTGGTTCTGTATGCAGTGGTGGCTAGTGCAGTATGTGTAGCTCAGTGGTTCTGTATGCAGTGATGGCTAGTGCATATGTGTAGCTCATTGGTTCTGTATGCAATGGTTGTTAGTGCATATGTGTAGCTCAGTGGTTCTGTATGCAGTGGTGGTTGGTTAGTGCATGTGTGTAGCTCAGTGAACCTCCGGAGCGTCGCGTTTGCAGTGCTTTATATTCAGTGCTGAACCAATGCAACAGGACACTCAGGTACAATATTATGAGCACTTGTCGATGCTCACTGCTTTATTTTGTCCCTGAACAAACAGTACGTTCTTCCAAAATATATGCGAACTTATACCGGACTTCACGGTGTCACATCTGAGAAGGCATTTCATTTTCCTCTCTCTTCAGTTTCATCCTGCCCTTAGGCGATTTCAGGAAACGTCCCTCTACAAAAATGATAGATGTATCTGCTTATAATTATTCGGTATAGAAGCCCCACCCATCCTGACCTTAGCGACATAATTACCCGACAAGACCACCGTGTCACAGTGGGCTGACAGTAATGAGATTAAATGTTACACTTAGACTGGTTGGATGTAGTTAGTGTTACTGATCACAGTGACCGCACTGTCTAAGGCATGAACCGTCTTCATCCGCTCGAACACTGGAATCATGGGTTCGAATCCCACTCGAGGCATGGATGTCTGTGTGCGTTTATTCTGTGTTTGTGTTTTTCTGTGTGTAGGTAACGGCCTTGAGATGGGCTGATCCCCCGTCCAAGGACTCCTAATGACTGCATAAAGGATTAGGAAACAGAAAAGCTGCCAAGGTCCAAAGTGCGTTAGAACCATGGACGGATGGACGGACGGACGGACGGTTTCGGTATTTCGTCATATGACACTATAAATTCACCGCGAAATTAGATGTGTATTCCACACGTAGTTTGGAAAGTTTGGTTGATTTCCTATACTACAAGCCGGAAGGTCACGGGTTCGATTCCCAAATGAGGTCATTGGATTTCTCAGTTCACCTAATGCTTCCAGCTGCACTATGGCCCTGCAGTCGAATGAGCCTCTGACAGAAATGAGTACCAGGAATCTTCCTGGGGGTAAAGGGCGGCCAGCACATAAGGCTGACAACCTCACCGCCGTCTGTGAGCCGAGGAACCTCTACGCCTCACAACCCTAAGGGCCTTCACGGCTTGTTACAGATAGAGCTTTACCTTTTTATACCTTTCATATTTCGGTCATCTTGGAATTGACGTCTACCAAACTACACGGCGGGATATCCCAAAAGACAGCCATCGCGGGGAGAACCTTAACTCTCATATAAACTGTGAAATATCGATTTTGAGTTGGGGGTACGGCGGTGACGTATGTCCTTACATCAGTAACACCCGATGTCAACCAGAAGCGCCATAGCGGAGACTTCGTTGAACACGCGAGATTTTTTTCTTCCGTAACGTAGCCTGTTCAGGGTATGACGTAACCTAGAATATTTTCTGGACAGAGAATACTATGAGATTTAACTAGTAGGCTCTTCGCTTAGCTTGAGATAGACCGAACTTGTGGAGAATATTTCATCAGCCCTGCAGTTTATGTCTTCTGTATAACAAAATAAAAAAACAAATTGTTGCAAAGTTTTGGAAGTCAAGTGGGGGTAATGTGGAAGTTCTGAGATCACAGTTGGGACAGACAGACGGAGGGAAGACGGCCTGGCAGGTCTAATTAAGCAGCAAACTTTCTTTTAGTACGTAATACAAACAGACGAAACTAGGATGCATTTGTTCGAGAGGAGAAAAGAAAGCAGCTAAGGCTCTGGACCTGGGAACGCTCATCTGTTATCTCTCTGAAACATCTCTGAGGGAACGTCATAGCTTGAGTAGGCAACCTTACAGAAGAAAATTACCTCATGTTCAACCAGATCTCCTATACGGTAATTTTTGTTCCCATCCTGTGAAGAAAATAACATCCCATGAATAAAACCAGGGGTTCTCACAGCAATGATTATGAAGTTTTCTGACTTGTGAGATGTAACACCGTGTAGTCGGGTTGAAGAATAAGTCAAGCAATGAATCACCATGACTCAAATGATGATACTACCCCCAAATTTTTTTAACACCTCACAGTGCACATTGATGACTGGTGAGGTGTTGTTCTGAGGTGGTAACCTCGATACCCTCATTATCTTTCTGAACTTATTCTGTGAGTGGTACTGCTCGCCGGTATACTCGTAATCAATATGATCAAATTAACGAGGGTGAGGTGGACAAGTCATGTAGCTCGCATGTGAAAGAAGGACGCTTAAATATAAGTGGTCGTCGTCGTCATCATCATCATCATCACCACTTCAAGATAGGTTTTAATTAGTTTCTTCAATCTTTAAGACTGTCTTCCCATCTTCTTCTCGGTCGTCCAACATGTCTTCTTCCGCCTGGTTGGTAATTGTAAACTTTTGGGGCAGTCTAGAAGAGTCCGTTCTTAACATTATGTTGTAGTCTTTCTTTCTTCTGAAGAGGATACAGTATTTGAAGTGCCTTGCGAATTGCCGTATTGCGTACAAGACTAAGTGTAAGTGCAGAGAAGATGCCTTAAACGCATCTCAGTTCTTTCAGTTCTCCTTTCGGATCTGTTCAGAACCCAGTTTCCACTTCCACACATAATCATAGAAAATGTTGTGCACACGGTGGCATTGTTGGTTGACGCTGTATACTACAAACCGGATAGTCGCATGTTCGATTCCCGATGAGGTCATTGGATTATTCAATCGACCTAATCCTTCCAGCCGCACTATGGCCCTGGGGTCGACTCAGCGTGTAACAGAAATGAGTACGAGGAATCTTCATGCAGGTAAAGGACGGCCGGTGCGTAATGCTGACCTCCTCACCGCCATCTCTGAGCCGATTGTCTAGAAAATGTGGTAGCCTCGACGTCTCACAACTCTAGGGACCTCCACGGCCTGTTACACGGATACCTTCACGCTTTCTAGTTGTTTGTTAGCGTTCTTGTGTAATGTAAGTTTGTCCATTAAATTTTCTCGCCGGTTTTCCGAGGAAATACTTGGCGGTACACTGACGAGAGCCCATCACAGTGGCCGCCCGGTCTACGGCATGAAATGTCTTCGTCCGCTCGAACACTGGGATCATGGGTTCGAGTCCCACTCAAGGCAATGATGTCTGTTTGTGTGTTAGGTACCTGCCTTTCGATGGGCTATTCCTCCGTCCACACAGTGCTACAAACTGTGTATAGGATTACGAAACTTTTCACGGATGCCCTGTGCTGCAAGTGGGAGCAACAGGAATATAAGAAGACATTCGCGACAGGGCGAAACAGGACTCGAAGCCTGGCTAACAATATCCAGTTCCTCGCGTCTCACTCCATCTTACCTTTTTTGCCGCGATGCATGACTGCGTTCCCCCGTATTACCTGATAGCACCTGTCGACCAGTTCTTCCTTTCTACCGGCAGAGGTCTCTCCTAGTGTCGATGGAAGGAAGGCTGGCAGGCGGGCGTCGGCGTCGAGAGCACAACCTGCGGTAGTTGTACTGTGCGGGCGTCGGGGTTCAGAGTTGCCGTTAGTGTGCGCTAGGCTGGAGGGGGATGCCCACCGGACAGGTGGTGGTGACTGAAACCCCGTTGTGTCCTGCGTAGCCGCGTAGTTTTCGTTGCGGCCTCTTGTGTTTAGCGTTAGGTAGACACGAAAACAAGTTTTATGTTCTGTTTTAGTGTTAATCGGCGTAACTTATCTTCTAAACGGTTTTATGTTCCTTGTGTGTGATTATCCGGCTGCGTGGAAACGGCGTCTAGTGACAGTAGCCCCACTGAAACACTCGCAGTTCGTTTGCAGAAACATCCAGTGGAAATTTTTCCAGTTTTGTATACGTACTCTAAAGTGACGTTTCGCGGCTAAAGACATTCGATTACGGAAACATTAAACGAAAAGTTAATTTTTAATACCTAAATTGAACTGTGTCCATAGGCAAGTGACTGTTATAAAAAGCCAGTTGTGTATTCAAGAGCTGTGTCATTTTAAAACCAAACATTCTAAACTTAAAGACCATATTTTTTTCCTTAAAAATTTAATAGTACTGCCTTCATGGGGTATAAGAAGTTATTTGACCTCTCATCAATCATGTTACAAATTTTTCATCTTAAATATATTTATTCGTCGCATGTGTTCAGTGATAAAGTGTGATGGATTGTTTGTTCTACTGTCTAAAAAATTCTTTTTTGAAAATTGTGATGTGAAAAGACTCTTTGAAAACGAAGACTCTTTACGAAGTCTCCAAGGGAACAGTCACCATGCTTTTGTTAGTGGTTAGATGTATTCATTTTGTTGTTTCGAAATGTTTCGATGTGAAATGAGGACACGCCACTGACATTCATGTTACACATCATTATATCTCTGTCGTCATATTCATTTTCTAAATGACACTGTCTTGATAATTTATTTTCAATTAATTCACTTGTTAATTACTCACAGCGTTAAATGTTATTTGAACGTATTGTTGCTTCGATTGAAGACATGGAACAGTCACGTGTGCTGCTTTCCTATTTTTGAGCATAAAATGATCTTGTGATCGGTATAATTTTGGAATGTTTATAAATCCAGACCGCAGTAATTACTGTTGGAATGACAGGAAGAAGACAGATGCAATATGCACGAGGAAGACAGTTACAGAGCAAATATTTCTTGATCCACGAACGATTTTTCCTATAGTTTTATGAAGCTGGCCTAAACTAAGGAAACTAATTAATATTGTTTTACATATACACCCGTGACAAGAGAAGTTTAATAATCGACTTATGTTGTAATCACTTAGATTATTGGTTATTAGACAGACATCTGCCTGGGAGCAATTTTATGTCTCTTATAACACATTACGTCGCTGGAAATAAAAGTGAACCTTTTTTTTTTTCTTTTAGTTACATCTTTCTCAAGTTAATGTTCTCTCCGGTAATGTTGTTACAAGAAAACAACATCAACAAATAGTTCTCTTTTCAACCGTTTTATTTTTCCTTTGATTCAAAAGAAAATTAAATTTTTTGAGTGGTTTAAAAGTGATGTGTCAGTGCTGAAAACCTATATCAAAGTGTTTTCTTCGTCTATCCACTGGGATTTCTTCTTCGACGAGTGTCTTTTGTGAATCTTTGTTTCTACAGTGTGCCCTGGAAATTTTAAAACCACCGCCCATTCCTCCTGCACAGTTTAACCTCCCCAAAATATTACTTTAACCACAGCTAGGAGAATTCATGCTTGTATTTCCCGTGGGCCTCAACCCCCACACTCCAAAGTGTTTTTTTCCCAACCTGTATAGGTTGCATCTGGCATCGATTCACGGCAATTTAAAAGGAAAGCGTGTCAGTGGTGTCTTTTTCCAGCATCAGGTGATATCGTCTCGTAAGCAGAGTCGCCGGTGAAGGTAGAAAAAAGTGTAAAAAATATTGTATTTATTCTTCTCCCCTATCATTTTTGTTTCGGTTGTTGTCCCTGATGTAGGTGGGGGCTAGTCGGAAGAGGGACGCCATGCATCTACCGCTGTACAGCCTTACCGTTATCCTGGTCTTGTTCGTGTTATGCTCTGAAATCGCAGCCGAAGGTAAGTTCCTTGAGAAAACATATATTTCATATTTACATTATATTTTTTACTGAATTCTTAGGGTGGCCAACTATTGAAAATAAAATCACACATCTTCGAGTTATGTTATAATCTTCTTCTTTATTACGACATGTTATAAGGTGGTACATATCTCAAGACGTCACATAAGTTGAGGTTCAGTCCTTACATGTGCTGGTCTGTTATACAGGGTCATCGAAAATGAATGCCGGGATTATAAAAGCCATCATTCAAAAAACTTGTAAACATATCGGCATGATTCAAGCATTAAATTACTAAGAAACGGCTGAAGTTTTCGCATAACCGCTAATATACTCTTTAAATTCATTTGGTTTACTCTGATCCCTAAATTCGGCATAGCAAAATTTCATCATCATCATCAATTTCATTGAGCAGTAAACTGGCAAGATCATAACGGTTGGCCGGTATATATTTTTTCTGTATCCTTGAAGATGCATTCAGCGTGTTCCTACGAAGCATGAGCAATATCTACACATCGTAACATCCCAAATTATCACAGTTTTAATTTTATTTCTTTGTAGAAATTGTCTCTGCAACGATTCACAATTGTGAACTTTGTGACGTTGCCAGTGTACATACAGGTAAAGTATGCAGACGAATGATAAACTGAGGTCTCTCTGTGTGTACGCAGGCTGTATCATATATTTCTGCGTACTTAACAGACATCCTACAAATTTGCTACTTTACGTTGTGGTGGCCAGTTAAATTTGAAATTTCAAATCATTACAGCAATCAGCATAAAACATTAAACGATGATGACGCAATAAAATTGGACAGACATCCGGGTACAGCGCAATGCTGAGTTCTCCGTGCTCTGGTGTTTTTTCCAGCGAAGTTGGCCACCCTGGGAGCAACGCTGTTGTATGTGATGTTGATTAATTTATAAATGGCGTGCTGTATGTGAACTTTTCTTTTGTGTTCAAGTGAAAACTTAACTTTATTCTCCCATATTTAAGAACCTTCCCCTGTAATTTTAATCGGAAGTTGTTTAAAAAATGAAAATAGTTACCATTTTCGTCGAAGACGGTATAGCTTAATTTGATATGTGTTCTTCCGGGAAAAGATAAACAGATTCTTATTATTAGTGGTGATGCATAGCGTTGGTTGCTAAACCTGCCTGATACCTTGACATACAGAATACCGTTAGATATGCCACGAAACAGGGCGGGTTTTATTACCCTACACCGCGTTGTGCAAAAAAATGGTACAGATTAATGGTTCTGCTCACCGCGATGGAACTCATGTAAGTTCTCTAGAATATACCTAAGTAAGTGCATAAATACGTAATTCTTCGGTCATTCTGTATAAGAATAAATTTGTAGATACCAGGAGATTAAAAATTCTTTTTTTTTTTAATTCCTAGATATGTATGGTTGTTCGTGCTTTGTGTGTGTGTGTATATATATATATATTAGTTTATAAAGTTTTAGACTGATACTTGTAGTTATGATAATTAAAATGTGTTAAGCACGCAAGTTGTGTTATCTGCATAATCGAAAGAGGCGATAAGATGCCGTCTGTCATCAATTCAGGAAAAAAACGTGTAGTTTTATACAGAATATGTATACTTTGTGATAGAATCTACATACGTTTTCACGATATTCCTCTTCTGTATAGCGTACGATTGAAATATTCTGTTACGAATATGCAAAGATTTCTATTCATAATACAAGTATGGTTGTTTGCCTTTCTTAATGCTTTTTTAATACGAATTCTGTTACTATATTCACCCATGTTTTTATACATTTTATACTCTTAGGCTTATATATAATGTTTAACTTTCGAAAACGTCGCAGAACTTATCCCTTCAAATCGACGGCAGAAGTTAATAGAATGTCGATAAAGTGAAAGTAGTTTTTTCTTTTACCCCTGCGCTCGTAAGATGTGAGGTAATGAGGTGTAAAAAGCGACTTATTCAGCCAAATTACCCCAGGACCTTGTGTTGAAACGTTTCGTTATATCAGCCTTCCCCTTGATACTGTCCCGTGCTACACTACATCAATCCCATACTGTTCCATGTGACCCCAGTTTTATTTTAACGGGTGTAGGATATGTTGCTTATAGCGGGAAGGGCCGCGCCACAGCTCAAGCGGTTAGTCGCTGGCTTCCCACCGCGGCGGCCCGGGTTCGATCCCGGGTCTGGTCAAGTGGGATTTGTGGTGGACAGAGTGGCGCTGGGGCAGGTTTTCTCCGACTACTTCGGTTTCCCCTGCCAATCTTCATTCCACCAATTGCTCCACAATCACCCTCACCTATCATCTGGGGCTGGTACAATAGGCCAGAAGTGGCCGCAGTACAAGGGACTTAGTCCCACCCCACTGGCAATAAAAAATACTTATAGCTGTAACTTTATAAAGAATACTGTGTGACGCCGTGTAGACCAGCAGAAATTCAGTTTCGAATTGTGCAGTAAACAGAGAACCAAAGCTCTTATTCTGATTCCCTTCATTGGTCACTCTTCGGCCGTGAAGATGGAAGCAACAATTTCCTCCGAAATGGTGGTTAGCGTTTGTCAGAATACACAGCATCACATCCTACCACTTGATCCTCTTCGCGGTTTTCTCTGAATACTTCTCAGAATGTTGTAAACTATTAGTATTATTAATTTAGGCCGTCATAGCTCTGCCTATATACTGAGTAGGCTACTCTCTGGACGACCGAGTGATCAGGGTTCGATTCCCGTCAAGGTAAAAGTATTATGTCCAGAACGTCCACGCATTCTCCTATATGAAGCGTGCGGCGGGGAGCTTTTCTCGGGGTTGAAGTGCCAGAGGCTTGAAGTTACCATTTACTTCAGTCTGCTCTCAAGGTTAAATTGTTCAAGGCAGGGTGCCTAAATAAACACAGGGATTTTGGATTACTTTGCCGTATTGTTATATATGGATCCATTTATTCTGGACGTTTCTTGTCTATGAAGCATGTTGGATATGGCGTCTGCTCGTTTGACATTTAGTCTGGAAGTGTTCAGTGATTGTTAAATTTATCCCATGGCAAGCCAGACGTTTCCTTATTGCGGTGTTTATGAGTAATTGCCGGAAATTCGTGTTGAAATTCAGAGGGAAATACTCTCTTTTTTTTGTATATTCATGACTCCTTTTCTTATATTTGTTCCTTCGATACCTTTATCTCCTTCCCTCCTTCCACACGTAAAACAGTGAATTAATTTACATCTTTATCATTCAGACGGTACAATTTCTAGCGTAGAGCTGTTACTTATATGAGGACGAGAAAAATACTGCGGCTGCAGGATGATATACATAAATAGCCAGATAATACATACATAGTCACAAACTGTCAATGTATATATCGGCTATGATGCGCAGGGAAATAAAAGACAGGTATTGTTAATTCGACAATGCTTGGCGACATATTTTCAATTTATTCCATTGTGTTGCGTAACCACCACTTGGAGATTAAAAAAGGGGGAGGGGTTAATATCGCCTGGGAGCGCTCGGTGTGAGCAGAGCGGAAGTTCTGCGGCGTTTTCAAAGCGTTGTGTTGGTTTTGTTTTCTGTTAACGATTGTAACATCCAATCACAGAACCTTTTTTTTTATCTCCCCTACTTTTTGTGTGAAGAAGCCCCACAGAATTTTCATATTGGAGCTCTGTGTAAAATGCAAGCGACGCCGCTGTGTGATAATACTGCATGTTGGTGTTAAAGCGTTTTGCGGGCTGCATCAAGACATCGAAGGGGATTTATAATGGAGAATCCTCGTGTTGCTGTTTTGTGTTGGCGTGTTTGTGTGCCTCAGTGTGACTGTTGCCGCTAATCCCCGTGAATTTATCCCCCGCACAGTTTTGAATATTGGTAATTCCTTCGATTTTATACCCAACGTTTGTCTTGTTTTCATGGTTTTGTGTAGAATTAATTACGTCACAGTTATCGATGCTATCAAATGGAATTTTTGTTAAAGTAATGCCGATGAAGCAATGTACTTAGGACACTTTTCCATTACATATGTTATTTTATCAACATCTGTAGAAAACATTTGTTTTGATCTTATATTAAACCTCTGTAGTTGTCAATTCTAAAGAGTTCTGATGATGGTTAATTAAACACGGAAATATCCACATTCTGGAATTCATCAATCTTCGGGTATTCTGAATCTTCGCAGCGTTTCGGAAACTGGATCCGTTTCCTTCCTCAGGGCAAAAAATGGCGAGGAACGTACTCAGTTGGATCCTTTAAAATGTTAATCTCAGTCTGCCCGTTGTAACGTTGCGAGCCAGTAAGTATTTCTGATAATGCAGTTGGGTCTGCCAACAGTTCATCTTGTTTCTTTAGAAGAAATACCCAAAGCTACCTCCTCCAGGTCGCACACATGCTTTACAGCAACTTTAAAGGAGTCCCTGATAGCGAGGTTGGCTAGGGATTGCTGTATTATGTTTCTTCGAGTTATATTACTGCACCGCTGCCTAACACATGATATTATCTTCGAATGGTTGTACCAGAGTCGGTTACATATGTAATCAACAATAGTAATGAAGGTCGCGGGTTCGATTCCCAATGAGGTCCTTCGATATTTCAACTGACTTAATCCTTCCAGCCGCACTATGAAACTGGAGTCCACTCAGCCTCTAACAGAAATGAGTACCTGGAATATTTTGGGGGGTAAAGGGCGGCCGTCGCATAAGGCTGACCTCACCGCCATCTGTGAGCCGATTGTCTAGATAATGTGGGAACCTCAACGTCTCACAACCCTATGGACCTTCACGGCCTGTTACAGGGGTAGCTTTATCTTTTAACTATAAAGTGTAAACTGAAAATTAAATGATAGTGTAATAGCGCTGGGGTAATTAGAATGCTGGTAATTTGTAGTTATTAACTGCAGTTACCTCCAACTGCTGCGTGGTTTCAATTTCGGAGGCCGAAATGTAATCACGGAATCGAAGTTAATTTGCAGAAGTTTCTAATTCCCTGACGAGGAAGGAACGAAATGAAAAGTTGAAAATATGAAATTGCAAACTCTGTACGTTGTTATTAACTGCATCCCTGTTGTCTCGCCTTTGTGGCTGAGAGCCCGCCGCGCTTGCGTGGAGGCTGTGTGAAAGTCTCGCTGTATCATCAGGAGAGGCAGATTGGTCAGGATAAATGAGGGATATGTGTAAATCATTTATACGAACTGTGGACACCTTTCAGATAAGTCGAAGAATGTAAGATCTCTCTATGACCGCCTCTGTGGTCTAGTTGTCAGAGGTCCCGGGTTCGATTCCCGGCGCTACCAGATATTCTGAGAAGTAGTAGGTGTGGAACGGGTACACTCAGCCTCGTCAGGATAATTGATGAGCTATTTCAAGGAAATAGCGGCTCCGGTGGGGAATCCGTTGCGCTGACCACGTGACACCCTCTGTCCGCTAAAGTTGGCACTAACTTCACCAACAAGCGACGGTCACTCTGTCGGTATAGTTCGCTTGCGGACTAAAAGCCACGCAGTTTTTATGTAAGGTCTCGACAACTTCAGCAGATGCCGGCTGTAATAGCGGTTAAGTGAACATTTCCTTCGCTGTTTGGAAACAACTCAATAAGAAGCGGTACATGATAACATCTATCATCATTAAACACTTTCGTTTTAGAAAACTGGAATGTGAAAATTCTCTCACAGAGTCGAGATTGTTAGGAAAATCATGTCACACAGTCGTTTAAGTCTGGCTGAAATAATAAATATATTGTCACATGTATCAGGGGTGTGACTGTTAAGTCAGGGTGTGGATTGGATGACTGGACTTATTACCCTTATACGCCTAACTCATAACTACAATTAATTATAGCGCTATCGCGAATGTCCCACATTTTACAAATCACTAGGTCACCCTAAGTCTTCTCACTCTTCACTAGTTGTATCCTGGCAACAGATTTATAACGGTCTCACTGTAATTACATATTAAGTCTTCAAATCACAGCCTGACCTTCAAGCCTCAACTGAACTCTCAGTTGATATCTCTTCTCGGTCATCTTTAGCTACCATCTCAAGAAACTCCCTCAGTTATTCTCTTAGCTGGCTTCGGATCCTGGTAGCGGACCCAACAGAAAACACCGTTTCCATCGTTATCCCAACAATACCTCATTCGTTGCAGCAGGAACTTGTTTACCGGGTCGTTGCCTAGCAGTGAACGCCTACTCCGACTCCGCTATTCCGGTTTTCAGGCGTCATGTCACAGTATGACCATCTTGTTGCGCAGTCATTAGTAACTGGTTGGGACGGTGGATTTATGAAAGCTGTGCTTTGCTCTTGTTAAGGATCACTGGGATAATGAATGTGTGGAGTTATGGTATGCAATCGTTTGAGAGTGGTTAGCACGGTGTATGTGTGAAACACATTATTGTCACGTGTACGGTGGTACTCGTGACGATAATGACGGGTTCTAATTCAAATGATTGGATTTATTAACGCATCGGATACAGTCACTTTTAATCACAGTTAAATACAACGCTATTGCTGAGTTGCCTACACACTGGACCTCTCCTGGTACCACAACTAAAACACAGGAACTATAACACTCTCACTGAATCACACACTCCAACTATTATACATGAATGGAGTCTTCTATCCACACTTTAACTCTTCACAGGTTGTCGAAATTCCCGTGGCTGTCTCCTATTCAGAACTCATAATTGAATCGTAGCGCGTTGAGATAATTCCTTTCACGGACCCCACAGAAAACAGACTATTGTTGGAACGTGTTTGCATAGCAACTGTCGCCGCGCGGACACCATAGAAAACAATCTATTGTTGACGCTTGTCCACCGACCCGTTTCTTAGCAACACTCTGGCCATCCACGTTACAATATGAAAATCGTTTTATATAAACTCTGTGAATTGGTTAGAAAAAAGGGACACGTGAAAAGTTTTGGAATTTGAGATTTTCACGACTGCGAGGGGGTGTGTTCTCTGTTACGGTACTGTGTACTCTGGTTAATGGTTATTAATGTTTCGGAGGGACATACTCGTTCCTAGCCCGTATGGAGGCGTGGTTCAGTACCTCTACCATAGCCCTGCGATTCGTAGAAGGTCGTAGTGCGGCTGGAAGTTTTAGGTCAGTTGAAGAACCCAATGACTTAATCGGGAATCGAACATGAGACTTTCCGGTTTGTAGCATAGTGTCTCATCCAGCTACGCTACCGCGTGCCCCAGTCTGGATACTGACAGCGTGTTAAAGTAACCAACTTAAAATATAAGCTAATTTCATTTGGATGCAGTTAGCCATTGGTGCGCCGTAAGTTCACAATACGCACACTGGATCAGTGGGAGCGTAAGCATTCAGCCTCGGGCTGTTATAGAGGCTTAACGAGAAGCCATAGTGTTTAGATGCGTGGTACGTCAGCGTTTTTGCAGTATCACGTGACGGCATTGACACTGTTAAAACGCGCAGTGTTACTTGCTCCTTCATGGTATGCCAGACGATATATCTACTAGGCCATGGGATCGACGGCAGAGGTATCGTGTTCGATTCCCGGCACGGTCTTTCTCTGTGGCCCACAAAGTCTCCTATCCAGTGGGTACCGGGGCTGTTTCCTCGGGGGTAATACGTTGCTGTATCCATTGTTGCGTTCGCAGCCATCGGAGGGGATCGCGCAGAGAACGCTCCTTTGTAGCTAGTCCATTGGCTCATGTTAGTAATCTGTTGCCTAGCAACGAGCGTTGTTTGCGGAGTCAGTACTTAGCATCGGGTCTACATGCTACAATATCTTCGGTGTTCACGGTAAGGGCTTTATCTCTAATTCGGAGCTTGGCTTGTTACTGAGAGTTAATTAGACGCCTTAAGATTTTTTCGCGCGGTTTTATTGTGTTTGGGCGCCAGTAGGATGTTTGGAAGGGGGGGCAACCCGTTGACCTACGGGGGCTAACAAAAACTTCACGTCTGAGCTTGCTTGTATGCCATTTGAGACTATTTTTACCAATCTATAATGCTAAGGATATAAGATTAATTTTTCTTAAATACATCAAAATTTTATTATTAATATTTGCCTTTTTTTTTTTTTGCAGCTCTTCTTCGATTCTTGTTTATTTTGTCCGGGGGAAAGGGCTGAAAGTGCCCCCCCCCCGGCTTCCGATTCTCCCATGAGCAAACATATTGTGACATGTCGACCCCTACCTCCCCAGCGGTACGTGGCGGTAACGTAACGCTCGCGTTACTACGGTAATAGGCGAGTTCCCGCCCCGCCACTCCCCTCCGCGGTGACGTCACCGAGGGATATCGCGGTCGCTAGGCAACGCGAGTCAACAGCGGCGACGTTACGGTATTAACAGCGGTTACCTCCGCTAGCGTTACATAGCAACACAGCGCCAGGCAACAAGGGTGCCTATTACGTGGCCGTATTGTCCGATCGAGGTTACATAAGGAGCAGCGAAGGCTATTCACAGTCAGTTGTACTGAGTTGTACTGTGACAGCCGCCGAGTCGAGACGTAGAGTCAGCCAGTCAGTTGTATTCTGGCATTTGGAGTGTACTCATTGTGATACTGCAGATAGCAATAATCGTAAATCTGTAATTTGGGTGATTGTAAGAGCGAATGTGAAATAAAATTCGCTACATCAAATACGTCGAGAAGTTATTTGTCGCGATATACGCCCGATACGCGACAATATGGCGATGAAACTTCTTGCACCATCATCCGGTATTCTAGAGACTAGAAAACACGACGTTTCGGAAACTGGACCCGTTTCCGAAACGCCATGTTTTCTAGTCTTTAGAATACCGGACGATGGAAAAAGTCCAGAACTCCAGTAATGCATTCGTCGGAAGCCTTTAGCATCGCTTTGCGTCATGCTTTCAGCAGTTACATATTTCGCCCATTAACAAATCTTGCGGTGATATTTTATTCAAATCACCATGGAATTGATTTTCTGGGTAGTCAATTATGAAAGATCCTGGCATCTATTCCCATTACGTGTTCATTAATGTTAGACTATGAATTGATTGACGGTATGTGTCAGAGTCGATTAATATTTTAGTTCGATAAATCGAATCTTTTGGGTTTCGAACTGTACTCGTAGGTTCACTGGGAGGTAGGAAATAGCTGCTATCCCGCCGCACGCTGTGCCCCACCACTTAGACGGGAACATGAAATATGCAGGACCTTTCTAACAGGACTCCCAGGTAACGTCATGGCGATGGTACCAACTTCACAACAGAAATTTTCCTAAAGTGAGCATATGGTAGAACCGTGCAGATAGACCTTAACGCTGATAGCACATGATGACATGAAAGTACTTAGTTCGATTCTTGGCCATAAAGCCATCATCGTCATTGGCTTTCTTTCCTTTCGGAATTTTATTATTTGTGGAATTTATTGTTATCTCTTAATGTCTTCGTTCCTTTTTGCCGTCGTAAAGGCTGTACCCTGGAAGCCGGGTTAGCGTAGTCGGTATATCGACTGGCTACAGGCTGGACGACCTAGTGGTCGGAGTTCAAGTCCCGGTAGGGTCTAGAATTTTCTTTTCTTCACGTTGTCCAGACCGCCTCTGGGATCCACCCAGCCTCCTATATAATGGGGGCTGTGGGGATCCGTTGCGCTGACCACGCGACATCCTCTATCCGCAATAGTTGGCACTAACTTCGCCGACAAGCGGCGTTCGCTCGGTCGGTATAGTTCGCTTGCGACCTACAGGCCACGGAGTTTGTTTTGTTTAAGTACAATAGATTAGTTATGTCTGTGGGAGTAGTAATTTAAGCGGGTTTCTGGAACATAACTTGAAGAAAACAGTCCAAACTCTCGAAAGTGTGAACTGTAACGGTCCTAATAAACCATTCAGTTTTGCCGTTCTTCCACGATTCCTTACCGTAATGTGGCATTGGTGTGGCATGTGTCTTGAAGGTTGTTAGAACTTAAATGTTCTGTTATTTCATTAGAATGCTCAGAGTAACTCTGCTCACTATCAGAATCCTCTGCGCAGGGGAATCGTGTTTTGGTTGAATGCCAGTGTTCTGTTTCCCGAGGGAGGGCGATTGTGCTGCTCTCAACTTTGCCGGTGTCTAGTGCCGCCGCTTGAATACTGTTGTAAGGAGGCTGTCCGTCCGTCTGTCTGTTAGCGACAGGCGACTGTTTCGCAGTGTGACATCACCAGAGAGAAGCAGTCGACAGACAAGGAAAGAGTATCATTGAGAAATCTCTGGAAATGCATTTCTGTAGCGAGTTTTGAAAGAGAAGTGAAGGACCCTTCTGTCGAGAAACATTGCTTCTGCTTACCGTTTTGAATCGAACTTCTGAGGTGAAGCCTCTCCCCTCTTCACTTTCTCAGATACATGGTATGATGAAGCGCTGGGTTGGTGAAGAAAATCGACTGCGACACGTCGACGGATTTACTCGCTTTAAGCTCCCATGAAAAGCAAAAGCGGGTTTTGTTATGAGGTTTCTCTGTTTGACACCCTGTATGCATGTACATATGTTCTCGCTAACGCCTGAACGGTATTTTATTCATATCCGGTATTAAGGACTTGATCCGTATTAGTTCGGACTGCGTTAAATATGTGCTCTCAAGTTTCAGAAATACGGGCCCTTCCAATGGGCCCCTGAGCAAAAAATGACGAATTTCTTGAAAACGGCTCTGACAGTTTATTATTATTATTTATTCTTGAGGTCTCGGGTTCGATTCCCGGCGCCACCAGATTTTCTGAGAAATAGTGGGTCTGGAACGGTGTCCACTCAGCCTCGTGAGGACGATTGAGTGCTATTTAAAGGAAATGGCGGCTCCGGTCTAGAAAGACGAGATTAACGGCCGTGGGGATTCGTTGCGCTGACCACGCAACACCTTCTATCCGCTAAAGTTGGCACTAACTTCGCCGACAAGCGGCGGTCGCTCCGTCGATATATTTCGCTTGCGGACTACGGGCCACGTAGTATTATTTATTTTAACTGCAAATGGGTTTTTAGCCGGTGTCAGCGATACTACAGTAAGACGCAACACAAACAACACACATCACACACAATATCACACCATAGTAAAAAAAAAAGCACAAAACACAAAACTCCACAAACAATAAAGGACACAGTACACACAATGCATACAGTGCAAACACAAGTACAGCTGCAGTTGGTTATATTTCATTCATTTATGGAGATCATCTCTCCAGATAAAAACTCCATACTGGCGATGGCCGTGTCATAGCTCAGGCGGTTAGTCGCCGGGTTCTAGCCCAGGTGAGGTCACGTGGGATTTGTGGTGGACAAAATGGAACTGGGTTAGGTTTTCTCCAAGTACATTCACAATCGTCCATTCATTGACCGGAAAGTAGTCTGAGTTTCTGAATAGCGTTGTTATATGAACATCATATAAAACGATAACCGCCTCTCTCTCTCTTTCAGCCAGTTTCCTTAGTTAGAAAAAGAAACTACGTTTTTGTTATTACTGTACCTACGTCGCTGCAGTGGTGCATGAGCTTTGTTCATGGCTTGTACTAGCAAAGGTAAAGTGGAGGTATCCCTGTAACAGGCCATGGAGGCCCACAGGGTTGTGAGATGTCGAGGCTCCCACATTTTCTAGACAATCGGCTCACAGATGACGGTGAGGTTGCAATGGTAGAAGAATATTTACGATGTAGTGTCTAGTGACAAAGTAAAGAGGTTGGCAACAGTGTTAATGGTTCATTTTACACGTCTTTTTAACTCAGACTATGTATCGTGGAATGGACAAAGTGGCGCTGGGGCAGTTTTTCTCCGAGTACTTCGATTTCCCCTGCCAATCTTCATTCTACCAATTGCTCTACAATCACCCTCACCTATTATCTTGGGCTGGTACAATAGGCCAGAAGTGGTCGCAGTACAAGGGACTTAGTCCCACCCCACTAGCAATAAAAAAATGTATCGTGGAATGGTTGATGAATACGGAATTTTGTAAGGATCTGGAAGGAAGCGGTCGTGGCCTACTGGACCCACTATCCTGACATTTGAATAGAGGGACTGAGTTCAGTCAGGATATTCCGTGACCCGGCCGGTATTCAAACTAATCACCTCGGAAATACAGGTCTCTTTGTTACCGCTGCGTCAGCCTACTCTGTGAACAGGTCTGCTATGTGTGATTTGAGCTTCCTTTGAAGTTATGTATTCGCGTTGTTTATTTTTGCGTATCCGGTATCGATATAAAAGCTCAGAATAGATTTAAATGAAACTTGTTTGAAGTTCCCGCAAACGATAAACCCGCCCGTGACGTGACGCCTTCGCCGCCGCCGATCGACCCTGCCTGACCATCGCTGCCCGCTCTCACAGCAATTATTTTAAAAGCTTTCATGAACTAAGTCAATTAAGAATACGGGGAAGTCGATTTTGCAGTTAATGGATGTGAACAAAATGAAAATTTAACGTATGATCCTGGTTATGTAACAAATTAAACGTGTGACTTGTTCATTTGCTTATTATTATCGGTGTGTTGGGTCCCTCCCCATGACGCCCCGACGCGGGAGTGCTTTTGAGAAGCCGCGCGTGATGACACATCCGAAATGGATTTACCAAGTTATGAAGCTTTGCGCCACGCGCTAAATCGTTTTGAAGGGGGGCGGAAATTATTTTGCGGTTCCGTCGGTGTTGCGACAAACAGCGCTGAACGGTACGATGGGTTATGCATGAAGGATTTTGGAAGGAAGTGGCCGTAGCCGAGTCGACGTGGTACCCGCACGTATGCCTCGACTGACTGAGGTAAATCACGAAAAATATCAAGGTAACCGGTGACCCGGACGGGACTCGAAACCAAGCACCTCCCGTATTCAAGTCAGCTAACCTTCCTGGTGCAGTATATTATGAGGGCGTATGAGGGGAGATGGAGTAACACTCCACGAAAAATGGAACTCGTCATCAGGTTATGATTATATACCAGCAGTATTTACGTGTGGTTTATTGAATAATGCTGTTTCTGTAAGGATGGAAACAATATGTTCTCCGAAACACTGGCACCAGTCTGCCGGACTGCACGGTATCGTAACCCAGCAGACCGTAACATGAACCTTCACTGCCATGGAAACCCTCAGTGATACATCTTATAGCGAGAGGATCTGAGAGTTGCCGGAAAATCGTTCGGCCGCTCAGGCGAGGGAGTCACGATCCTCACGTCACCTCGGGTTGCTGAGATTCACACTGGCAGCTACAAACAAACAAACAAAAAAAAAACTCTGTTGTTTTAGTCCGCAAGCGAACTATTCCGACCGAGTAACCGCCGCTTGTCGGCGAAGTTACTGCCAACTTTAGCGGATAGAGGGTGTCGCGTGGTCAGCTCAACGAATCGCGAGTTTACCGCTATGATAGAATAAGATGTTTATAAGAATGTGCTACAGAAGGCCGGATGGGCACTGCCTAAGCCTTTTTTGTATTTACAATATTTTTATACATAAAAAACGTTTTTTTCGACTTTCTATATGAGAGCCTCTAATTTTCCATTCAAGGAGCTCTTCATGTATCCTCACGAGGCTGAATGGACCGCGTTCCAGACCCACTATCGCCGGGAATCGATCCCGGACCTCTGGATCTGTAGCCAGGAACTCTGACCACTAGACCACAGAGGCGGTCTTTGCATTGGCAGCTATCTCAATAAACTCCTGAGTTGTTTTAATGACATAGCAAATGGTGTATATATATATAGGAAGAACTTTTGTTTAATTTGTGAATTTAGATTATCACTGATTTGTTGTACTGATTTTTGCCGCCTCAGATGTGTTGCGTAGGTTTATTATGTAATTTTAATATAGTTTCACAAATATAGTTTTAGTATAGTTTCACATTTTATATGACAAGTGTCATACTGTGAGGTTCTAAGGGCAGTAGAGCTGTAATTGCTGGTGGTGTATTAAGTTTCAACTTGAGCACGGTGATTGGAATTGAATCACCCTGGTCTGTATGTTCCATCCTGCATCACCTCTGCATTCAGTCATTCGCATTTGATCTGAGTAGAGTCGCCTGCATTATGGCGCTGGGCGTAAATTTTGCATTACCAGTAAAATTGCAACGTGTATTGCAAAATGATGCCAGTTTAAGCATTTGATATTTCCAGACACGATTTATCATATGGTCTGCTGTTGCTGTATGTGGGACGTATCGGGGAACCATGCTTTGATGTTCCCAGAAGACCACACGTCATGGCGGATACGCTAATGGGAAATAATGTACCGGAAATGCAAGGGAAACGTACTATATATGTGTACAAGGCTTTCTGTGAATCAGTATTTTACGTATAGACTGAATCTTCTTTCTTTTCCTTTTAAATATACCCCCCGTGGTGTTTTACGAGGAATGGCTGTTCGCGGCTTCGTATTTTTTTTTAATAACCGTTACCCAGTTACACAGAATTTCAGAATCGTTAATATTCTGTTAACCTCTTTCATGTGCGTGGCATGAATTGTTGTTCTTTCCTGTCTTTTCTTCCTTTTCATCGCGTTTTGTGTCTGTCATCTGTGCAGATCTCTATATCCGTGGGAATGGCGTAGAAGAAATATTCGTGCCTCGTATTCGGAATGTACAGAGTTCGAGTCTCTTCCGAGACACCGTCTCAGACTTCTTGTGGTTTTCCTGGGCTGCTCCAAATATATACGGCGATAATGCCTGAATTATGACGCAACCGCTTCCTACCAGATCTTTCATATTCATCATTTATCTATCCTACCTTTGGGTCTATACAGGGTGTCCCAGGGGGAAAGGTCAGTAGTCTGGGAGGTCATAGTATCGGTCATTCGAAGCAAAGACTGTAGATGTACGTGCGTCCTATTCCGAACGGTTTCCGAGATACAGCTATTTCACTGTATAGTTCCAAAACTGTTAAGAGATATTACGTACTGTTTCTTATACCAGTATTTATTGTCCAAATGACAAAGTTGGTGCAGTTTACATACTGTAATACATTTTTGAAAATTCTACGGTCAACATCAATGCACTTTGGAACTCGTGTGAGGACATGGCGTGTTGCTCGTCTGTGCAGTGTACAGTGAAATAGCTCTGTCTCGGTGCAACTCGTGTGAGGACATGGCGTGTTGCCCGTCTGTACAGTGTACAGTGTACTGCACAGTGAAATAGCTCTATCTCGGTGCAACTCGGGTGAGGACATGGCGTGTTGCCCGTCTGTGCAGTGTACAGTGTACTGTACAGTGAACTAGCTCTATCACGGAAACCGTTCGGAATGCGACACATCTACATGTACACTTTTTGGTTAGAATGACCGACACTAACCTATCACAGTATTCACCTTTCCTTCTGGGACACTCTGTATAATCTAGTTCCTAACAGCGTCATAAGTAATGTACAAAAAATCCATTTATAATCCAATTGCTCACGATGGTTCTTCGCTCCCGGAATTCTCTGCCCTGAAGATTGAGGCGATACATTCCTCCGAAACGTCGGTTCACAAGCTCTACACGGCGTCACAACCCAGAAGACGGAATTCTTCTTAGTCACGCCGTGAAAACCTCAAATCATACATCCTTATCTACCTAATCTATCTGTGTGTCTTTCAATTTTCTCTTCATCGATATCCTGTTGCATGCGTGATACATGTCCACCCGTCTCCTCTTTCTTCATATAATCATCCTGATAACATTTAAGAGGAATATTAATTACGAAGCTGATCTTTCCGCGGTATTACTCCTGTTACTTGTGATTATTCTCAGTTCATCCGGGCAAATTGCCATGACCGCTTCCTTCCGAATCCTTTCCAATTCGTCAGTCGTCTGTCATCCTTCCATTAGGCGTTGAGTAGTATAGCTTCTAACAGTCTGAAACAACCCACAGAAAATGTTTCAGTTTCTGCACCCAGTGCCTCCCGTGCATCATTCTCATAATGCTCTGGTATCTTTGCTGTGACTTTGCAGTGGCAAGTGTTCGATGGTCAGCTTTGCTTCACGCGTTGTTTCCTTTGTTCTGGAATTGGGGACGGACGTTACCAGTTTGTGGGCCCCTAGAGACGCTAAGTGACATGGTTCCTCACTCAGGGTACATGACGCGGGCCCTCCCCAGGGACGGCGACCGGGGAGATGCGATGGTCACACAGACACGCACTCAAAAATATTATTTCCAAGTTGCTATGACAACCAGCAGCCTGACACAATAGCATGTCTACCTCCTGTTAGGAATGATTGAGCATGCAATCTCTGCCGTGTTCCCTGGGTGGGCTCATTCACCGAGAAGTCGGGAGAGCCCAGTAAGCCAGCCTTTTGAATGACCGAGGAATCAGGGTTCTTCCCCGTAAGGGAAAGTCAAGACCGACCCAACTGGTCTAGAATTGTGTTCCTGAGTATTCGGTTTCGAATATCGACCGGGACAGCGGCTGTCGTGACTGGGTTTTCACGGGTTTCTTCAGCTCCCCCCCCCCCCNATGCTGGGATACTGTCTTTATGGCGTCACTACCGCTTCCTTTCAAATCCTTTCCAGTTATTTCCTCTGTCATCTTAACATTCGACAGTGCTGAAATCGCCCTAAATAATCAACATGCAAAAACATGCTCTGGGGTCCAATGAACCTCCTATCCAATGCTACTGATGTTTGTTTTCTCTTTTGGGGTGTGGGGCACATTACGTCTCCGCTAGAAAGCCCAACCGGTTGATGCTGTTTATGGAAACAGTCGCTGTTTATTGTGAGAATCATACGGAACACACAGATACACTATGTGGGCAGAATATATAGCAATTCAGTCCGTACCTCACAGGAAACACATTACGTCTCCGCTACAAAGCCCAACCGGTTAATGCTGTTTATGGAAACAGTCGCTGTTTATTGTGAGAATCATACGGAACACACAGATACACTATGTGGGCAGAATACATAGCAATTCAGTCCGTACCTCACAGGAAACACATTACATCTCCATAACAAAGCCCAACCGGTTAATGCTGTTTAGGGAAACAGTCGCTGTTTATTGTGAGAACCATACGGAACACACAAATACACCCCCGTCTTGTTGAGAATAATAATCAGCTACGTTGCTGCTCATTATGAGGAAGCCATCAAGTAAAATTGTCCCCGTTCTTAATTAATTGAACACCACGCCTTGAAGACGTGTTGAGGAGCAGAGGTGTAACTCCATCATTCTTGACCTCCGCACTAGATGGAGGCGAGTGGTCAGCTTCACATTCTGGCCACTTTTCCCTCGGTACGCATTGGACAGGAGGCTTGTTGGGCTTCAAAGCTTGTCTGGACGCTGTTGAGAAGAGAAATATCTCTTCCTGGAACTCGAACTCCTGCCATCCAGTCTGTCCCTATACCAACTGAGCTATCGCTGCCTCGGGGAAGCAGAAACGGAAAATTTGACTTCTTTGTGGTGACACCACTGAAAGTGATGTCATCTAAGTCTGGGTACTCGGTTCTTAACGCTGAATGAACTGTAAATTTATGAAGTTTTTGAAATTAAGGACCGCTTTACAAAGATGGGAAAATTGAATGTCCTTAGCAGACTCGGAAGCGTTTCATAACGCGGTCTCAACAAAAGAGAATCAGTTCGACTGTTGTCTTGAGCCCGTCTCCTAGCGACTGATTGATGAGGTACGGGCGTTGCGTCATTGTTTCTCCTCTCAAGTCACTTCATCATTAATAAATTAAAGGCGCTTCGTCACATTTCAGCAGCACGAGGAGCAGCTCGCCTTTGTTTGTACACGCCTCCGCCTTCGCTTGCCAGCGCGCCTCTTCTGGTTTCGCTGTTCATCAAGTTGAGCCCACGATCGGGAGGTCATACGCGACCTTCTGGCCGAGCAGCTTGTCTTGGCGATAACACTTGAGACACCCTGTTCGAATCAGCTTCGGAAGCTCAGTCGGTATAGCGACTGGCTACGGGATGGACGACCAAGAGGTTGGAATGTGAGTCCCAGTAGTGTCAAGAATTTTCTCTTCTCCACGTCAAGGGTCGACCCAGACTGCTATCCAATTAGTACCAGGGGTGAATCGGCCGGGGCGTGAAGCTGGCCTCTCATTTCCAACTAGTGCCGAGGTCAAGAATACGTGGGTATATACATCCACTCCTCCATACGCCGTCATCACATAGCGCTTAATTAGTTAAGCACAGGAACTTTACCTTTTGCCCAGTTCGAATCTTGGCCGGTCTGGAAAAGGCATGGCGTGTGCTATAGTGAACTGCCAATTATGGCAATTAGCGATAAAGTTATAGTTATTTGTAGTTACGACCTGTAAGTTGTCAATAGATCCAATATCCAATGCAAACCCCGTCGAGAGTCACTCAAATATGTGACAATATGATTAAACCTGCCTTTTTGTTATCATTAACAAAGACTTTGCAGGTCTCCTTGACTTTCATTCAGCCTGAGAGTTGGCTACCCGGCGGCATCCAAATGCTATGCCATGTACCTAAGTAAAATCAATACTGACGTAAGGTTTTTGCTGCTTTCAGCATTCCTCTATCTTTATGATTTAACAGCAGCAACAAAAAGCAGTGTTGTGTGACAAACGGCTGTGGCCACAGTCTCTTATGAGATCGAGCGGGGGCAGTTGGCCTGTGGAGTGGACCACCAGAGAATCGAGGCTCAAGTTTCTCTCTGATTCGTAGCGTCCACATTTGATTCAACCACCTCCCCAATCCAGTGCGTACTGAGGAAAGGTGCAGTCTTCAGGGTTGTAGCACCATATAATTTGGAAAGAGCCCGACTTTTCGGAGGAACAAACCCCCCTATTCGTCAGGCCAGCTTGCTGCCAACTTAGCTGGTTTCTTGCATGGATTCGACTCTGAATGTGGAGGCCATATTTTCCTCCGAAACATCGGGTTCCTTTCGAACCACTCACCGTTACAACCAAGGGGACCGCTGTCTTGATATTCACCGCCCTGAGAGGATCAGGCCCAACATAGTAATCGTGAATGATAGTGCTGCCCAATTTATTTTGGCCTCGGAACCTTTTCACCTTCGAAAAATGTTTACGGAACCTCTAGTAAAATTCTTGTATGTGTAAGGTAAACTTGTCCCTGGGCATGCACTGTCTTCGCTCGCTTGGAAATCGGGCTCGTGAGTTCGAATCCCACTCAGGGCATGGATGTCTAGTTTGTGTGTGTGCGTTTATCTGTGTTTGTGTACAGGTAGAGGCCTTGCGACAAGCTGATCACCCGCCCAAGGAGTCCTATCGAATGTGTAAGATCTAGAAAAACCGAATTGAACGGAGAAGTTCATGGAGGTAGACCTAGGCCCACTGGGGCTGTAGTGCCAAGGGGGGGAAAAAAAACTTGTCCCTGTGCTTCACTAAGTAACCACTACGTCATGAAGACGTGGGAGGGGGGTGCCTGTATATATGCATGCTATGTTAGTTACATCTGATCTGCATTACGTTTTCATGGAGACGGTGCGAGAATGACTTAACATTATCACTGCCCTACTTAAACTGATATACTGCTCCTGCCATCACCGTCGGATTTATACTTTATTAGGTCCATTAGAGTCTACACTTTGGGATGCTTGGGTTGCTTTTCTGACCCCACGTTCCCGCATCCTGTGGCATAGGACTAATAGAACTCAAATGTCATTAATTAACATTCTAATTATACATATCCTGTTGCTGTCTTTGCTGTCGAATGGGTCTGGTAAATTCCGATGGCCCTCGCCATCGCCGAAGAATCACTTGCGGCTGAAATGAACCCCCCTTGCGAACGACGACTTACGAATGCCTCGGGGCGAGCCGAAGAGAGAGCACCATCTCGAACGGCTCGAATATTATTCTGTTTATCCGTTGCCGCGGGAACGTGCTTACCGAACCGTTGCCTAGCAATGGAGTATTCTGAGTCTGTTCGTTGCCGCTGGAACGTGCTCACCGAACCGTTGCCTAGCAGTGGAGTATTCCGAGTCTTCGTTGCCGCTGGAACGTTCTCACCTAACCGTTGCCTAGAAATGGTCATATACATCATAATATTAAAATCTATCTTTGATATGATGGACTGGATCGATCTGGCTCAGGATAGGGACCAGTGGAGGGCTCTTGTGAACACGGTAATGAACCTTTGGGTTCCATAAAATGCTTGGAAATTCTTGAGTGGCTGCGGGATTGGCGGCTTCTCAAGAAGGGCTCGGCTCCGTGGAGTTAGTACTGTTGTTCTGTGAAACGGAACCCGCATGCGCAGGACCTGCAGGGCCGACCTGTCCATGTAATTGCACCTGACATGCAAATTTTAAGCGTTGTTGCACAACTGACATCATGGGGCTACAGATACACGCAGTTACAGAACATTATGCAGTAATCGTACCTGTCATTGATTGATTGATCGATCGCTGTGGCCGAATTAGTTGAATGTGATGTTTGCATATGTTGCATATAAGCCTGCATGTTCGCGTTATATAAAACTGTATCCGTTGTAAGAGCGAGCAGCGACCGCTGGGATTTCCTGTGTTAGTGTGTTCAGTTGCGGAATTAACATTTAAACTTCAAGCCCAAAGCATGAAGAGAGATAAACACTAAAGAATAATGTATAAAGGCGCGTCCACATTACTCGTGCCCGTGCTCGTGCTCGCCAGGATTGAGCTCCTCGGGAGACTCGTCTGCCTTTTACTTGTGCTCGTAAATCTTCGTCCACACTACTTCAGTTGCTCGCCAGGCTCCGGCGTGTGAGGATCCGTGTAGAGGCTGTAGTCGTATTTTAATTTATTGGCTATAGTTTTTAAATTAAAAAGTTTAAATTTGCTCGTCTCGTGACTTGTCATAACGTCCACATTACTCGCGAGCATAGCGAGTTACACGAGCACGAACACGAGTAATGTGGACGCGCCTTAAGAGTTAGTTGAAAGTGAAGGCCGCGCCAAACCTCAAGCGGTTAGTCGCTGGCTTCCCACCGCGGCGACCCGGGTTCGATCCCGAGTCTGGTCTATATCGACATATAATTTGGAGTATACAGTATGTATAATTCATAAATTAATATTATTAATATTAATTATATACTAAATTTTAAAAACCTCATAGAAAACACGTTCAGTATCGGTTACAATTACCAACCGGTTGTTTCAGGAAATTGTCGTTTTCTGTTCTGAGAATAATACGAAACAGATATGCATTGTACATGTTACGGGGTAAATGCGGAATTGTTTGGTGTTGAAGCAGGCAGTGCGTATAGTAAGCTTTGCGCTCCCAGTGATTAAATCTCTATGTATTCACGTTTCTAAAGATATTTTCAAATTATGAATATTTACTTTTCTTCAAATTATGTATAATTGGCAGAAACTACATTTATTGCTAAGGCGTTTCAGTTTACCCCGAAGGGTTCACTATTTATTTATTGTTTATTTAACGACCGTCCTGGAATAATCAGGATAGAGGAATGTTCTCTAGTCCCATTCTTGATATTAATAGGGTGTTACATTCAAACCTCCCACATTTTATCAGATCTTAGAACAGAAAGTCTCAATGGTAAGAAAATGAAGCTACAGGAAATGCAAGAACAACTAAAAAAAATATTTCACACACTAATAAACCTCTACATATGCACAATTACTAGCACGAACAATATCCAATCTGTATTCAATTTCTTGCCCCGTTCTTTTCAACATGTCCATTGGTACAGTAGCAATCGCTTCACGGATGCGGGCTCGTAAATCTGGGAGGTCATTCACTGGAGGCACGAACACACGGTCCTTCACGTAACCCCAGAGGAAGAAATCGAGCGGAGTAAGGTCCGGTGAACGTGGTGGCAACCGAATTGGTCCGCCACGTCCAATCCAGCGATCTTGGAAGGTGGCATTGAGGGACCTCCGAACATCCAAACCCCAATGTGGGGAGGCTCCATCTTGTTGGAAGATTATGTTAGGCTGCAGATCGACTGCCTGGGGATACACGAACCGTTCTAATATGTCAAGGTATACGCGGCCAGATACTGTAGCTTCACCGAAGAAAATCGGAAATAAAATTATTTGAGTGTTTCTTTAATGTCGTGTTAATTACAACCCATAATTTATCACAATTTGTTCGCAGTGATTATTTTAAAATGTGGGAGAGTTGAACGGAACACCTGTATATATATAATGTATTTAGTGTATTCTCCTTTTACCGCGTCCGGACCGGCTCTGGGGCTGGCTCGGTCTCCTATCCAGTGGGTACCTAGGATTTTGTTTCCTGGGGTAAATTGGCCTGGGCGTGAAGCTGACCACTGGTTTCCAACTAGCGCCGAGGTTAAGTATGCTCTTCATGGCGTAGTGCGTAATTAGGCACAAGCATAAATTTTTCTTACCTTGTGTATTTATTATATTTCCTTTTTTGTGTGTGTCTATTTTGTTAGTTTTTGTTGCAGAACCGGTGGGGGGAGGGGAGACCTTCGGTATCCCAGTTTTGTGTGTCCTGTAGGAAGGTTGCCGAGTCCCCGGTGCTCCTATGCATATAGTGAATGGGACAAGCGTTTAATGTTCCTAGCAACGGCTAGGTTTGAGTCTGCGGCTTATGTCGTGGCTCGTTTCAGGCATAAAATGTATCCTTCCGCAACACAGCGTGGGGTCATGTAGAGCCATAATATCGCCCATGCCACGTCATCAAACAGCATTGGACTGATTATAGTGTAGAGTTTGCTGGCTCTTGTGTTCTTGTGTTCCTACTGCCGAGTTTTGAAGTACGGCGTTTTATGACGCACATTCTCGAGCAGATTGGCTCAGCGGTAATCTGAGTTCTGTACTGGTCGTAACTGGTTTGAGTCCCAGCTATACTGAATTCGGCCTTAATGACATTCATCTCTCCTTGCAAATTCTTAAAAATAAAATCGAAATCGTATAAAATCGTCCACTTACTCATCGCTGATTATAATCAGCGATGAGTAAGTGCAGAAGATAGTAACTGCAGAAGATAATTATCTTCTGCAGTTGATTCATTCGCTTTAAACAAATGAACCTCTGTTACATATTTCTTCTTTCTGGTTTAATTTCGTTGTCTCTATTCTATCTTTATATCTCTTTCAGGGTTTCTTCGTGTCTTTCATTGCTTTTTTTTTTTGCCGCGCTCTCTTTGTTTCTTATTCTCCTTGTAACTCCCTTTTCCTTCCAATCTCTCTTCCTATCTTCCCTTATTCTTTTCTTCATGCGTTTATTTTTAATTTTCTTTCTAAACTCCCCTTCCCTTTGCGTCCCTCTTTCATTTCTTACGTCCCTTGCGTTGTATTCTAATTTTCCTTTCCTGTCTTGCTTTGTCGTTGTGTTTCCTCTCTTTCCATATATATTTCTATCTTATTTTTCGTTTACTTTTAGTATATTTGATCGCGTCTGTGTTCTAGTGTTCAGTTCCTTGCTGCAGAAGCAAAGGTTCCTTGTCCGATTTCCGGCTCTACCAGATTTCTGAGAAGTATTGGGTCTGGACGGGGTCCACTCAGCTTCGTGAGGATAATTATGGAGCTATTTGAATAGAAAAGTAGCGGTTCCGGTCTAGAAAACCGAAAATATCGGCCGTGGGGACTCGTTGCACTGACCACGCGACACCGTCTATCCGCTAAAGTTTGGATAACTTCGCCGACAAGCGGCGGTCGCTCGGTCGGTATAGTTCGCTTGCGAACTCAAGCCAGGAGTTTTATTTTTTTATTATATCTAAAGGTGTTACTATCAACCCCGAATGTAGAGCGTCAAGTAGTAGGATAGATACTGAATAATGAATTGGAAAGGATGTAGAAGGAAACGGTTTTGATCCGATTTGAATTGAATGATTGAATGAGACTGTGTGAACGTCAGAATACTTTGTTCTGTTCGAGATACGAACCGGACACAAACCAGAAGCGATTCCGCCAGCACCAACTTTCTAGGAGTGTGTCTTTTGGCATACATCTCTTTGTCCCTTTCTTTCATTTATTTACTCCGTGTTTCTTGTTCTGTCTCTTTGATTTCTTCCTTTTCCTTTCCTTAGTTGACTCCACTCGATCAATGAATGGTATATACGTACTAACGTAACTTTGGGAATTCTATTCTTGTCTGCATCTGACCTTTTGTATACTTTGGTATACCTGCCAGAGCTGTGTAAATGAAACCATGACTTCCCTTTGACCACAGAAGTCTTATAGAGAGTTCAGATCAGCGGTCGGTTCCGGCGTACCATTGTTACACCGCCCTCCTATTGAAGGTGCAGCCACAGGTACCACCTACATACGAACCGTATAAAATACATTAAAATGATTTCAGCAGAGGTTGGATGGAAATCGATACCAAGAGCTCTACCGTCTCCTTCAACCTAATATTATATATCCTACCTTAACTTCTTTATTCTGTTATGCTCGCCACTCGAGCGCTTCGTTTGTCGTCCGTGCGTCGACGATTTAACGACGCGAAGCGTGCACCTCAACGGAGATAAGCGCGCGTGACCCGACGGACGTACATGTAACCGTTCTGCGTTCTCGCCCACAGTCGAACGCACCGCTCTCCGTTTCTGTTGCGATACTTTTTCTCGGACTAGCGTCAGAACAGCGTGGCCCCGTGCGTAAAAGTAGTACAGTAGAGGTATCCCTGTATGGCCTCGCCATAGCTCAAGCGGTTACTTGCTGGCTTCCCGCCGCGGCGGCCCGGGTTCGATCCCGGGTCTGGTCAAGTGGGATTTGTGGTGGACAAAGTGGCGCTGGGGCAGGTTTTCTCCGAGTACTTCGGTTTCCCCTGCCAATTTTCATTCCACCAAATTCTCCATCATTATAATCACCTGGGGCAAGTACAATAGGCCAGTCAGTGACCGCCATGCCGAGTGGACCCAACTGGACTCCACCCACCACTATGCGAATTACATCATCGTCATCTCTTCATGGATCAGGCCATACGTGGTTTGTTCCGGCTGCTCTCTCCGTCTTAACTGTGGGCGTCCTGTGTTTCGTTTCCGTTTTATGTTGTATGTTACTCGTGATGTACACCATTATGATCTGGGTTTTATAATTTGTAATTAAAGCTAGTGAGCTCTTCCCAAATTTTACTATGTCCCTCCTTATGAACCCTGCTACACTGCTCAAGGATACCGTCTCCGCACTCTCAATTTTTTGTTTCCTGTGTTTTTTTTTGTAGTCTAAACTTCTTAAGTGTAGACACCCCTCCGGCTTTATAATTTTTTTTAATTCGCTTAGTCGGGGGTGGAGTCCAGCTGGGTCCACTAGGCCCGGCGGCGACTCATATGGCCTATTGTACCTGCCCCGGGTGATTATAATGATGGAAAATTTGGTGGAATGAAAATTGACAGGGGAAACCGGAAGTATTAGTATATTGAGAATGATCTCGGGTTGTGCTTGCTACCATTCAATCCAGAACCATTTGTTTTCCCAGCTGCTGTCTAATAACTTAAAAATTAGAATATACAAAAATATAAATTTGTCTGTGGTTCTGTATGGGTGTGAAACTTTGTCTCTGACATTAAGGGAGGAACATAGACTGAGGGTGTTTGAGAGCAGGACGTTGAGGAGAATATTTGAACCGAAGAGGGATGAGATTGGCAGGACAAGTAGCGCGAATGGGGGAAGGAGGAGGAATGCGTATAGGATATTGATGGTAAAGCGAGAAGGAAACAGACTACTGTTAAGACCAAGACATACGTGGATGGACAGTATTAAAAGTTATCTTAGATAGGATTGGATGGTATGGAGTGGATCGATCTGGCTCAGGATAGGGACCAGTGGAGCGCTCTAGTGAACGCGGTAATGAACCTTAGTGTTCTATAAAATGTTGTGAAGTTCTTGAGTAAGTGCATAAATGGCGGCTTCCCAAGAAGCGCTCAGCTCCATGGAGTTAATTTAATTAGTATATGTTGCTCTTAGCAGTTCATGTTCTGTACTTGCCACTGTCACCTGGTCATCTGAAAATAAGGTCGTACTGAGAATTAAATGTATCAGTTTGTGGGACTTGACGGCTTGTGGTATGTCACTAATTTGCTTGCGTTTCAGACGACCTACTTCCATCATCAGGTTGGAAGTGCATACCAAACATGTACCATCCAGAGTCCGCAGAAATATGACAAGGAATTATCCAACAGAAATCAAGCACCATTCCCCTCTGCTGCTTGCTTGTGTTGCGTATCTTCAACCATGAAGATGGAGGCAGAATATTGCTCCGAAATGTCGGCGTACTTCTATCGGATTACACGGCATCACATGCTACAGTGTATTACTTCTCTTCATAGTTATCGCTCTGAGCACCTCAAATACAACAGAAGTTTACAGCACCGCGGGCTTATCATGAAAGTGTTTCTTCAGACGTATAAATCTAGTTTCTTTCTTCATTTGTGAGTTCATGCATGTGATTTTGCGCGCTTTATTGCGTAATAAAATTACTACTTTGACTTTCACGTTTATTGCCGGGTTTGAATGAAGGAAATTTATTTACAACACGTTGGCCACCCTTGTTATACACGACAGGTCACGAAATGGCGTGCTACACGCGCAATCGATATAGGAACATAGCCCTCAGGAATTTTAATTTAAGAACGGGGGTAAAGTGATTCCGTGTAACAGCCAGAGTTTCGGTTTTCCAAGAAGTCGGTTTTCACGTTTAGGAGATCACAGGGATTCGGAAACTACCAGACCATGCAACATAACGCTAATTTATTGTCCGGATTTACATGCACTGCGTTATGCGTTTCGGTAGTATACGCAGACCTTTTTTTTATTCGTTTAGTGGGGGGTGTAGTCCAACTGGGTCCACTCGGCACGGCGGCCACTGATTGGCCTATTGTACCTGCCCCGAGTGATTATGATGATGGAGAATTTGGTGGAGTGAAGATTGGTAGGGGAAACCGAAGTACTGGGAGAAAACCTGCCCCACAAATCCCACTTGACCAGACCAGGGATCGAACCCGGACCGCGACTAACGGCTTGAGCTATGACGCGGCCACCCGCAGACCTAGTCTTACGTTTCCTCTTCACCTACGCATGGCCTAGAATTGTTTAAAACGTCAAGTACTTAAATTAAGCGTGTGAAGTCTTAAAAGCAATAATAAGGTGTCCCTACGCTTAATTAAGCGTCAAAGTTACCAAACCATTTTCCACCAGATTACGGCATAACGTATTTTCATTTGTTTCAAGACAGTTTATTTCTGCGTTGGAGCATTGCCACGCAACCAGCTTTCGGCATGGGAGAACGTGTGGAATTTGCTTGCAGGCAAACATGTATATCATTTAAGGTTATTTTTACAGATCGCTCTAGAGTAATGAGGATAGAGGAATAATTTTTCTTAAAACAGGTGAAAAGATGTTGAGTTTTATCTGTTCTTAACTAATTAAGCACTACGCCATGAAGGCGTATGGGGGAGTGGATGTTGGATTCTTGACTTCGGCACTAGTTGGAGGTGTGGTCAGTTTCACGCCTCGGCCGTTTTACCCCCGGGAGAAGAGCCCCTTGTGTCTATTGGATAGGAAGCTGGATGGGTCCCAAAACCGGTACGGACTACGTGGAGAGAATAAAAACCTTACCCCTACTGGGACTTGAACTCTGACCCCTCGGCTTTCCAGCCCGTGACCAGTACTGTACCGACTAAACTAATTTTAATTTTTATTATTAATTTCGTTATATTTGGAATAAGGTGTAAGTGCCTGATCATCAGAAGGAGTCTGTTATCGTACCAGTTTAAAATAAGGTTGATAAAACGGACTGTAGTGATTATCGTGGGTTATCACTGCTATCAACTGATTGGCAGTAAACCTCCAGTCTTAAAGTAACTTTGATGTTGAGTTGAGTCTTTGAGTCATTTGAGACTTACATTTGCAAGAAGTGAGAAACCGATAGCTGAGTCTGGCGATAGTTCGGGAACCCAGAGGAAGGGGATCGTCCGCCGTTTGAAGCCGCGACCAAGCAACAGCTGTTGAAGATTAAAACGACCTTATGTGCTGTAGTCACAGTGATCTTTGGAGTATGTAATTCAGTGAGACTGTCTCAGTTATTGTACTTACGAGTGTAAGTGTTCAATAAATCCAATTACCAATCCAAACCCCGTCTGTAGTCACCCAATCACGTGACAGTATAAAGGCTAATGATAAACGCAGAACCTCAAAAAGAACTATGTAGGCCTATTCTGTTACAGGTTTTCTGGTAGACTGTAATATTAACTCAACATGGCTTCATTTACAAATCAGTTACCATGGCAACCTACTTTGCAGCCATATAAAGACTTAATGGAGGATGTTCCCAGAGATGAATTGTTTTTTAGTGAGTGAGGCGATGCACCATTTCGTAGAGTAAATTTGTATAAGGGCTGAAGTTGATTACACAGTGAAATATGAGATTTGTGTCGAGAAATAACTTGACTGACCGTGCTTAAATGAAAGGAGCAGTATACACGGCTTATAATGTAGAGTAATTGCTTTCAGCGCTACCGAGGCACTGGGAGTGTCCATGGTGCGAGTTGGCATCTGGCTGCTTTTGCTGATATCACGAGAATGAGGGCATATACCGAGGTTGTTTCACCAAATTCCTGTGGATTTTGGACAGGAGAGGAACGAAGTAATCAACTCTAATGTGAAATAAATTTTATTATTATATGGATGTGAGACACAGCGAGTAGCCCAGGAAGAATGTAGAAAATTACAAAGTTTTGTAAATCGATGCCTCCGTAGAGTAGTAAAGGTAAGATGACCAGTTATAATAACAAATGAGGAACTATGGAATCAGAGAAATGAAATAAAAATAACTGAACAGAAAACCAGATGTAAATGAGACTGGATAGGCCACGCTCTTCGAAAGGGAAATGCATCTGAGAAGGAGGCTATGGAGTAGAACACAGAAACAAACTCCGTAGCCTGTAGTCGCAAGCGAACTATACCGACCGAGCTACCGCCGCTTGTCGGCGAAGTTAGTGCCAACTTTTGCGTATAGAGGGTGTCAGTGGTCAGCGCAACGGATCACCACGGCCGTTAATCTCGGTTTTCTAGACCAGAGCCGCTATTTCCTTGAAAAAGTTCCTCAGTTATCCTCATGAGGCTGAGTGGACCCCGTTCCAGACCTACTACGTCTCAGAAAATCTGGTATCGCAGGGAATTGAACCCGGGCCTCTGGATCTGTAGCCAGGAACTCTGACCACTAGCACATGGAGTGGCACACACAAGGAAAATGAAATGAGGAAGGGTAGATAGGAGTTGGCTGAGAGCAATAGGAGAGGAAAACATGGGGAGAAAGTAAACAAGTCAGCAGGAAGGCGACACTTTGTTAATGCCTTGTGCTCCAGTGGGAGCTATAGGACGGTGATGAGGAGGATGATGGACGAAGTAACAGGAGGCTTGATAATATTCCATAATCAGGGGCTTCATAATATTGTCACTAGTAGAGGTGACTATTCGATGGGGTATGGATTGGCTATTGGATTTATTCACCACTTATATACACCACTCGGAACTACAAGTAATTACAGCGCCACCTCTAATCTCCATAATTCACAGAACCCTCTAAGCCTTTCTCAGTCTGCTGTTTCTTCACCAGCCGTTCCCTGGCAAATGCTTCTAACAGAGAATCTTCAGCTTCCCGCCCTCAGGTCCTCTCTTCACAGCCTCCCCTACAGAACTACTGGACTAACCAGACAGCATGTAGTAATGTTCATATTTTCTTTACGTGGCAATCCTGAACACAAAGCGCAGTGAATTTAATCGGGATCACTGTCTGAGATAAGGATTATAGGTTATGTATGGATTATAACAGGGCCTCGGTTATGGTACGTCACCCTTCCTCCCACACCGCGGCTACACCCTCTGTCACGTTACTTCTTGCTATAACTTACCCCACACTCAACCCACAGGCCAGGTCTAAAGACATGATCTATGAGAAATAAAACTATCAAGTTTATAGTCTAGATACTATCAACATTGTAAAGTAAGAACTGTTAATCATGGCGTGATATCAGCTTCCTGTGTATTGTCGCCCCCACGGCCTGTACAACCCGACTTCTCAAAACCGGGCATGTGAGTTAAACTGTTATCAGCAGGGCCCGGATTTTGATGACCTGAAAATATTAAAAAAATGACCGAAAAATCCAGAAAAATTACCTAAAATATGACCCAAAAATGTAATATGCAGGGCCCGGATTATGATGACCTGAAAATATTAAAAAAATGACCGAAAAATCCAGAAAAATGACCTAAAGGAGAAAAGAACGAACACTTCGCTTCCATGTTATTCATATTTCAGAAAACATATGAAAAAAAACCCTAAAATGGCCAAAAATGACAAGAAATACCCTTAAAAGTCCAAAAATGTACCAAAAAATTACCCCCAAAATGAAAAAATGATCTTAAACCTAAAAATGTAAAAAAAATTACCTATAAAATTTACATTTCTGTAACCAGCAGCTCATATCCGAGATTTATATATTTTAAGAGCATCGCATAGGATACAAGGAAAGAAAGATGATATGTCATCAAAATCCGGGACCTGGTCATCAGATTTATGGAAGCGGAGTAAGAGGGGATTGTCTTACTGTTCGTTTAACAGAACGGTATTTTAAATTTAAGTCATAATGCTCAGATTCGATGTTGGCACACTTCTGTGTTTCAGTTGTCATGCGATACGGACTGTACCTGTGTTCTTCCAGTCTCTCTTCTATACCTTTGGTTCCCTCCGCCATCTGTTTAGGTTACGCGACGCTTTACCATTTCTTTACACCTTGTTTCGTATTGCGATGAATATGTTTCGATAGCTCAGGAGCCACAGGGACTGACCCGATGTAACGAGCATGTGACTTGTGTGCGTGTGAACTGGACTGGTTAAATTGAAGGGGAGGAATGTGTCATTTCTGCGTGCACTCCGCGCTCTTTTCCGTTTAGACGGAGGGCAGAGGCCACTGTAGTTGCTTTAACAAACATGGGATCTGCATTAACGGCGGCTGCGTGTTCTCGTGTCGGTATGACAGGTATCTAACACAATATACACGTTCTCTGAGGCTGTGAATAGAGTATATTTCCTCCGTGATTTTAGTCCGCAAGCGAACCCTACTGACCGAGTGACCGCCGCTTGTCGGCGAAGTTTAGTACCAACTTTTGCTGATAGAGGGTGTCACATGGTCAGCACAACGGACCCCCATGGCCGTTAATCTCGGTTTTCTAGACCGGAGCGTCTATTTCCTTGAAATAGCTCCTTAGTTATCATCACGATGCTGAGTGGATCCCGTTCCAGACACACTACTTCTCAGAAAAAGTCTGGCAGCGCCGGGAATCGAACCCGGAATTCTGGGTCTGTAGCCCGGAACTCTGACCACTAGACCACAGAGAGTATATAAGGAAAGAGGCGGTTTAATAGCTCAGGCGGTTAGACACTGATTTCTCGTCGCGTGGTCTCCAGTTCATTATCTTGTCATTTGATGTGATATCCATCGGGGATGTTGTAGCACTATAACAGGGTCTTCTTCCAGGCTTCTTTGGTTTCCCCCGCCGAGACAGAGATGTCTCTGTTCAGAATATTTCAAGTGCATAAACTGAACGATACAGACACTATTCTTGGACATCCCTTGTCTGTATCAGTGTTGCAGAATCCGTACTCCAGATGAGTGAAATGGCATATCTTCCTTCTTAAGTGCTCTGTGTCTGTCTCAGTAGTCACACATGTGACACCACAGCAAACGAAGGAAAAACAGTCAACATGTTTTGTTCCTTTCTGACGTCACGAGCGTAGCTAGGCTGCATATGGTGGAGCAATTCACTTCTTTGGCATGGTCCGCCGATATTCATACGCCCTTCAGAGGCAAGACGTCACGAGCGTTCTCTGTCCTTTTCTTCCATCTAAGTGTACCCGTATTCTCCTCATATTCCTCATCTTCTTTTTCGCCTACTCCATCTATTCCTCTTTCTTCCATTCTTATTCATATCTTTCATTCATTGTTCTCGTCCTTACTGATCGGCAACTGTCTCACAACTGACTCAACTATAGATTTGTCCTGCTCATAAGACTTCAGCACGGACCGCACAGAAAACACATCTCCCATCAGTTCTGTTGGGCCACGTAGCTGTCGCATGGACCGCATAGAGAACACCACTTACCAGTTACTCTATTGGTGCGTTTTGCGAATATTTTGGCGGCAATTACCTAGCAACGGTCCTCGTTTACAGAGCCATTGTCTAGCAGCGGGTGTTGTATAAGGCATACTTCGCGGTCGTTGCCTGGCAACGGGGCTACATACCACTATTGCACCTTCTCTTGTCATTCTTCTCTTATCGTTTTATCCTTGTTTTCTTCCTCTTGCCTCTCGTCTTCCTTCTTCCCTTCTCCTTTCTTTATTTTCTTCTCCGCGGTAGCATAGTTGGTCGAAGCACTGTGCTAGAAGCCGGAAGGTCGCCGGTTCGATTCCTGATTAGATTATTGGATTTTTTCATTTCTATTCCTTCCAGCCGCAATATTGTCCAAGGGTCGACTCAGCCTCTAGCAGAAGTGAGTACCAGGAATCTTCCTGTGGGTAAAGGGTGGCCAGTGCGTAAGACTGACATCACCGCCATCTGTGAGCCGACTGTATAGAGAAAATGTGGGAGCCTCGACGTCTCACAACCCCGTGGGCCTCCACATTTAATGTTCAGCCTCGCACAGTTATGCGCTTGAGGCCTGCAAGGGATGAGACCATTGGATGCAAAGACAGACGGAAAATATGGAATGAACTCTCTTAACTATGTGCGCCTATGTAACCCAAACGATTCCTCACGCTTCGAACCTGAAATTGGAGGCAGTATGTTCCTCCGAAACGTCGGTATCCACTTACGGTGCCACAAGTTTGTAATCTGTCCCATAGCCAGACGGTAATTGTTATATGCTGTTCCGATATGCGGAGTGAATGGCTTTTCCAATCAGGTGAGCAAGTAGTGAAGAAGCGTGCAAATTGCAACAGATATCTGGACCCGCTGGGCCGTGCCCCTATCATAACAATGTATAATTACACTATTATTGCTGACAGATTACGTCGGGTCGCTGATAAGCACAACAATGCGGACGTTAATAATAAACAGCACGTTAAATGTGATTATCAGGAACCCTAACGAGCGATCAGACCCGTGCCTTTGTCCTCACCCATTGAGCGGTGCTATTGATGCATTCATGTGATAAATGCGAAATTAGAGTTAATGGGAGAAACTTACATATAGCATAAATTTAACCTGTAGCGTCAGATAACTTTGTATTCGCAGCGTCCCAGTGTTCTCTTACGGCAGTAAATTGCATCTCGGTCCAAGTTTCACGAACATTCCTTTAGGTGATCTATTCAACTCTGAATTGTGGTAGAACATTGTGGCCTAAATATGTCACATGTTGTATCATCATCATCATCATCATCATCATCGATGTTTGGACTTTCCGCTTCGATCCTCCAGGTCTATAATCCATTAACCCTTTAAAACCCAGTGGTAACCATATGTACCACCCGTTTTCGCATACCAAAACTCCACATTTTGCCCACACACTGTATCTGTGTGTTCCGTATGGTTCTCACAATAAACAGCGACTGTTTCCCTAAACAGCATTAACCGGTTGGGCTTTGTAGCGGAGACGTAATGTGTTTCCTGTGAGGTACGGACTAAATTGCTAAATATTCTGCCCAGAAAGTGTATCTGTGTGTTCCGTATGTTTCTCACAATAAACAGCGACTGTTTCCCTAAACAGCATTAACCGGTTGGGCTTTGTAGCGGAGACGTAATGTGTTTCCTGTGAGGTACGGACTGAATTGCTATAAATTCTGCCCACACTGTGTATTTGTGAGTTCCGTATGATTCTCACAATAAACAGCGACTGTTTCCCTAAACAGCATTAACCGGTTTGGGCTTTGCGGCGGAGACGTAATGTGTTTCCTGTGAGGTATGAAGTGATTTCTTATTTAGACGTAGAAGTACTGTAGTACATCGCGTGAATGGGATGCAAATTGAATAGAATTTTTTTGGATTTGCAAGCCCTCAGAAAGAGAGGTCAGCTGAGAATAGTGTACTTAGACGAATGCGTAACATTAAAATAAGTCCTTGAGCAATAGTTTTGTGATCAGGGTAATAAAACTTCGGATTTCGTTAAAGGTCTGGAATGTCATGATGAAATTAAGCAATGATACGATTTTCATAAAAAAATGTTACAGAATGGAATTGTTATTTTATATTAAAATACTGTTTGGAATCATGTTTGAGAGGCTCTCGGAAACGAAGGCTCTTTGTAGGCGTTATGTTTAAATTAACTTTGTAACGGAATTAATGTTTGGTACAGCCGTATTGACTAACTTATAGACATCGGTTTTTAAGCTTATATAATCCTAGGCACTTGTAATGGTACACCGGAATGTACGAGTGTTTCTGCAAGAGGAGAGCCTCGGTATAATTGAACGCATAACTGGAGAGGAGAACTATCAACAAGTCTCGCTACATTACCTGTAACAGAGCTTCACTGTATCAGGTGTTTTACTATTCAAAGCAATGATAGAAATTCATTAATGAACTAATAAACTTTTTTTTTTCATGGCGCTACAGCCCTCATTTGGGCCTAGGCTTGCCTCCACGAAACTCTCCGTTCACTTCGGTTTACTAGATCTTAGACATACGGTAGGACTCCTTGGGCTGGTGATCAGCTCGTCACAAGGCCTCTACCTGTACACAAACACAAACATCCATGCCCAGAGTGGGAAGACAGGGAACGAAGACAGTGCATGCCTTAGACCGCTCGGCTACCGTGACCGGCCTAATAAACTTTTCAGTCCTAAAATTCGACTGCAGTTTATGTAAAACAAGAAATGGCAAGATTCCCAAGCTTAAACAAAACACACAAAACGAGTTGGTGACACAGCAGAACAACACTTTGGTTGGGATGTCTACGGAGTGCTTGTAAACAGACGAGAGGGCGGTTCAGCGAGACAAGTGAAGAGCGTAGTTCACAGCGGTCAGAACCTCATATTCACACGGTTCTGTCGTTAAGGCAAGTAGTAGGCACCGTGCTACAAGTAACAGCGTCGCGGGTCGAATTTCCCGATCTCATTGCATTTTTCAGTTGACCTAACCTCCCAGCCACACTATGGCCCTGGAATCAACTCAGCCTCTAACAGAAATGAGTACCAGGGATCTTCCCGGGGGATAAAGGGCGGCCGGTGCGTGACTGACAACCTCACCGCCATCTGTGAGCCGATTGCCTAGATAATGTGGAAGGCTCCTCGTCTCACACCCCTATGGGCCTCCACGGCCTGTTACAGGGGCAGCTTCACCCCTCCCACCCTTGTTTGGCATATATAAGAACGTTTCCGATCACAGTGGCCGCGCGGTCTAAGGCACGAAATGTCTTCTCTTGTTCGAACACTGAGACCTTGGGCTCGATTCCCACTCAAGACATGCGTGGCTGTCTGCTTTTATTCTGTTTGTGTTGTCGTTTATCGGTAGCAGCCTTCCGTCGGAATGATCGCCTGTCCAAGGAGTCCTACCGATTGTTTTACATTAAGAAAGTGAAGTGAAACGAACCGTTTCACGGATGCCCTAAGCTCCAAGTGGGAGCAGCAGGAAAAAGATAGGCAGACGGGCAGAATGAATGCTGTTTAATGAAGTTGTTTATTCTGTTGTTATTTATGCACCGCGCCATGAAGGCGTACGGGGGAATGGAGGCTCGTGCATACTTTTTTTTTCTCCAATTTATTATACAATCTATCCAGCTATTATGGATAATAAGTACTAGTCGTACATACTTAACCTCGGAAATGGATGGTGGTGTGTGGTCGGCGTCTGGCCGCGGCCCCTGTAGCTACTGGCCAGGAGCCTCGGTGGCTCACAGGGCCGGTCTGGGCTGTGGAGAGGAGACATGCTGTCACGTTCAGGCAGATCGGCGAGACAGAAGAGTCACAATGACAGCCATTTTTCTTTTAGAAAGTCATCAGACGGTGCCGTCACACACATTACAAAGCGCCGAATATTTGAAATGGCAGATAAATCAAGAATCTGAAACTGTTTGGAAGGAAGCGGTTGTGGCCTGTTTGCAATACATCCCGGCCGTTGCCTGGTTGGAGGTAAACGACGTAAAGTATCAGGATTGCCGGTGTCCTAACCGATATTCGAACCGGCCACCTCCCGATTGCTAATGCTGCACAACCTCTTTGATATCTCTCCTGTGAAAACCTGAAAGCGTACATAAGGTTCACTTGGCTCATGTTAGAGCTTCTGGTTACATGAATGGTGAGGACTGTACTAACCACTTCTATGGTTACTAGGAGGACCCATCTGTACGGAATTATGTTACATTTCTGCGGAATGCACCGGAATCATTCCCCGAAATGAGAAGCAGAATTGTGTTGAAATGTTCCCGAAAGAGCTAGCAGGGTACCTGATGTTGCTAAGGCAATTATTGAAGTGGCTTTCGCAAGTCGGAATTCTTCCCCTCCCCCACCATCCCTCCTTGTCCCCCTCTTCTAACCTTTTCTGCCTCTTGGATCGAATATGATTTTCACCTTGGCAGCATCTATTGTTCGGGACACCAAGGCTTTCGATGGCACTCTCCAGTGTTCATAATTCAGTGACAATACAATTGCACGCTTCGGATCCGGCCATGTTTATTCGTCCTGGTACCGGATATGACGACCACGTACAGGGTGTTCTAGAAGAAACATTATTATGCAACTGGGAATTGTATTAAAAGCGACACCATTGTAATATCCCTTTCATGCCGTTTGGTGGCTCGTCACAAGTAGCCGTTTGTCAGGGGTACCAGGCGACATTGCAATGAATATAATAAATGTTACGGGCGCTTTTTGTGAACCAGGATAGCTCAGTCGGTATAGCGACTGGCTACGGGCTGGACGACCGAATTCCGAGTCCCGGTGGGGTCAAGAATTTTCACTTCTCCACGTCGTTAGACTGGCTTTGGGTTCCACTCCACCCTCCTGTGTCGTGGGTACCGGGGGTAAAGCGGCCGGGGCGTGAAACTGACCGCTCACCTCCACCTAATGCCGAGGTTAAGAAAACGTGGGTCTATACATGCACTCCCTGACGCGCTTTCGTGGTGTAGTGCTTAGTTAAGCACAGGGATAACTTTGCCTTCTTATCTTACGGACACCGTTTACATCCAGAACGTAGGTATGTGTCTTAGCGTAGCTCTTGCGTAGGTCGCTAGATGTTTATCGGAGTGAGAAACGTTTCGAACCTTAGCCTCAGACTAGAATAAACAACGCGTTTCGTCTTCAGTACACTGTCCCACAAGTGTTGCAGTTCTTGAAAGTTATTTAACAAAAGGGAAACATTTCGTATTGTGACATGGACCCAATGCTACGCAACGTACGCTAAACATTCCCGCGTACGCGGTGACGTCGCACAATAGTGAGTCTGTTTTCTGCTGTGATTCATGACGAGTGTTTATGAAGGACAACAGAATAGATGGTAACGGACCAATGAACGCGCAGTCTGACATGTGACTAGTGTTCTCTGCGTGGTCCGTGCCGAATGTATATATAACGAGAAAATGTAGCTGGGAGTGAATTACAGAACTGAAATCGGGAGTTCAAAAGAGAATTATTGAAGAAGAATTATAAGTCAGTCTGTGAAGGCTTAGTGTGTTATTAGAGATGTAGTGACAGTGAGACTTTTAATTCCGTTGCCAGGACACGACTAGTGAAGATGGAAAAGTTTAGCTTGTCCTAGTGATTTGTGAAGTGGGTAGATTAGCGATAGCGCTATAATTGATTGTGATTAAGAGAGATCGTAAAAGAAGGTGTTATGAAACCAGTCATCAAATCCAGACCCGTTATTATTCGTGACGCAACAAAGGACACGTGGCATTGTTCCTGAAACCGTGTTTATCCGTCTCATCCTAAAAATAAGCCAGTTTCGAAAGGAAATAGTCCCGTTTCCATGAACCACGTGAGCATTGTCAGAATCGTTTTAGCTCTTCTAAGAGGTGCAGTACGGTTCAGTAGACCGCGCCTCTTTCACTTCATTTCCTAGAATTGCCTGCCGTGTCTAACCGAACAACCAGTCATATCTCGAAATGATTGTTTTATCGACTTTTTCAACTTTCATTTCCAAGTCTCGTATTATTCCACGAATACTTCACGACATTATTTACTTTCGGTTCCCACCGAAACTGCCATTAGAGCCCACGAGTAGAGAATTTCATCTGCCGTATTAATATTAATCTACATCCGTTTATTCATAACTCGCACTTACCTACTGAAGACGTTTATTTAGTGGTACCGCTCGAATCTCGACCGAGACACCGGCTATACTGACTGGCTGTTCATGGTTTTCTTCAGGAACCAGTAGTGGGAAAGAGCCGCTAGAGCGACTAGGCAACGGGCTTGACCGGGGTTCGGGGTTCAATTCAACGGCGTCCAGACCATCTCTGGGACCCACACAGCCTCCTATAGAATGGGTCCCAGGGGGTGAAGTGGCAAGGGCGTAAAGCTGACCACTCACCTGTATCTAGTGCTGAGGTCTACAGTGGCGGAGCTATACCTCCACTCCCCCGTATATCTTTATGGCGTGGTGCTTAATTAATTAATCCGAGGGATAAACTTGCCTTTATGAATTGTGGAATTTTGTGAGCATCGGCATGAACCATTGGGTCCATGAAAAGCGTTCATAATTTCTTGGCCACTTATTGACTTGTCAGGACCTCGACAATGTCTCATGCAGTTTGTCAGTAATGGCTAACCGACTAAACTTCTTATGTATTGACTATAGAGTGCACGTATACCGTCCCTGTGGTCTAGTAGTAAGAGTTCCTGGCTACAGATCCAGAGGTCCCGGGTTAGATTCCCAGCGCTACCAGATTTCCTGTGAAATACTGGGTCTACAACGAGGTCCACACAGCCTCGTGAGGATAACTGGGGAGCTATTTCAAGGAAATAGGGGCTCGGGTCTCGAAAACCGACGTTAACTGCCGTGGGGATCCGTTGCGCTGACCACGCGACACCCTCTCTCCGCTAAAGTTGGCACTAACTTCGCCGACAAGCAGCAGTCGCTCGGTCGGTAGAGTTCGCTTGCGGACCAAAGGCCACGGAACTTTAGTTTTATGGATTGCACGTAAGTAAATGAATATAGTTCACAACGAACCGATTGTTTTTGCAGTTCCCTCCTTAACGTACTTCCGCTGCTGAGATGAGCGCCCTCGCGTGAATCACACGGTCGCACGGTCTGCAGGCACACGCACTGTAACCTGCTGTGATTTGTTTACATTCACTCCACGGATATTCTGAGTAGAATGTAATTTATTGTTGATTTATGCTGATAGTTGTGAGAGACTGTACATTGTATAACACCTGGTGTTGCGTTGTATAGTCTGTTTCATATGTACATTTTTTATTATCTACAGTTTACTTTTTTTTACATAGCTTATGTTCCTATTTGCACCTGACCCTAAGCGTTTTCCTATGTTCCTTATGCTTGTTCTGTCTGTATAGCTTATTATCTTACTGATGTATATTGCTCATTCATGTTAAGCCACTGTTTATATAGCATTATCTCGCTCTCCAGTCTTTTGTGTCAGATCAGCACAGCAGTACGGGTTAGCGTCCTCTTTCCTGCACGTCTCGGACATCCACCTTTATGGGTTCTGATCCCTCTTTGCCTCCAAATTCATGCGTTTATCCACGTTATATTCCCCCCCCCCTTTTAGTTATAGTTCATCATTCGGCTTGCTTTTCTTTACCTCACATAATTCCGAATAAAGTTCTGGACGTTTATTCTATTTCAGAGTAATTTTTAATGTTTCTTTCATCATAAATACTGATTTTAGAAATACGTACAGCTCTTGTATCCTAACGACAGTTTGTGTAAGTTAACAGGTGCGAGAAATAGGGTTACTTTTCAAGATTTTATTTAGATAAATACTTTTTATTCTTTCTGCCAAGTAAAGAACAACTACCCTCTGGAATTTTCTGTCTATTATCCCCAAGTCACTACATAAATTTTTGGAGCCTCTTCTTTAATAGCCCTTTAGCATATTTCAAGATCAGTATATCCAGATTGTTTTAAATTTATTTAACCCCAATTTCTTCCAAGTAATATATAAAGATTGAGTCCGTACCTGACACGAAACATTTCGTCTCCGCTACAGAACCCAACTGGTTAATGCTGTTTAGGGAAACAGTCGCTGTTTTTTTGTGAGAACCGTACGGACCACACAGATACACTGTGTGAGCAGAATATATAGCAATTCAGTCCGTACCTCACAGGAAACTCATTACGTCTCCGCTACAAAGCCCAACCGGTTAATGCTGTTTAGGGAAACAGTCGCTGTTTACTGCGAGAACCGTACGGACCACACAGATACACTGTGTGGGCAGAATATATAGCAGTTCAGTCCGTAAATCACAGGAAACACATTACGTCTCCGCTACAAAGCCCAACCGGTTAATGCTGTTTAGGGAAACAGTCGCTGTTTACTGCGAGAACCATACGGAACACACAGATACACTGTGCGGGCAGAATATATAGCAATTCAGTCCGTACTTCACAGAAACACATTACATCTCCGTAACAAAGCCCAACCGGTTAATGCTGTTTAGGGAAACAGTCACTGTTTATTGTGAGAACAATACGGAATATATAATTACACTGCGTGGGCAGAATGCAGAGTTTGCCTGTTAAAATTGGTGGTATATATAGTAAGAACTTGCTTTAAAGGTTTAAAGTCGCTTCATCTGATCCGTGTGTTTTAATTGATCTCGTTATTGTAGGGTGAGGCGGGGACAGTATGGGAGGAAGCAAGTCGGGTCAATCGGTAACCTGCAGGCTTGTATTTCGGAGAAGCGTGATGTTAACCTCGGCCGGGAAACCGACTCTGCCGGCTCATGTCTACCGTTGTTTTCTGATTCTTTCCAGGCAAATGCGGAGATAGTACCTTATATTAGTCCCTGACACTAACTTGAAATTCAGTTATGACATGGAAGTGCGTTTCTTGTATTTGAGGTTCGCATGGCGATGATTTTGAGGTGTTCCATCGTCTGGGATGTGATTCGGAGCATTCTGGTAAAACTGTATAGACGTTTCGGAGGAACGTACAGCTTTCGTCTTCAGGTTCGAAGAGTGAGTCAGGGAAGAATTGAGCAGCAAGCAGAGCTTTGTTTCTTGCTTAGCTTACTTTTCGATTTTGAAAATGGAGGAAGTACATTACCCCGAAACGTCGCTGAACCAAGCAGTCGACCGTCAAGTAGCAAGTAACGACAGCTCTGCCGCTTACTCGGCTTACTTTTTCACATTGCGGATGGAAACAATATGTTCAGCCGAAAAGTCTCTAAAATTAATATTTGTTCCATTGTAGTTTTACGTCGCGCGTACTTACTCAAATTATACGTAGGTCGTACCGAAAGTCATGAGCAACTTTTTTTTTTTTGCATTCAGCCTGGGAACAGCAGACGAAAGAGAGTACGGTGGTAGGTGGAACCAGCTGTTGTGTTAACCTTGAGTGTCTTGTGACGTCAATAGCTTGCATCAAGTGACAAGTATCACTCCTAACAAAATGGCCGACAACCATATGTCGTTTCGCCAGCGTGCTGTCATCGAATTTCTTGTGAAAGAGGAAGTCCCTGCTGCAGAAATGCACCAGAGACTTCAGCGTGCTTATGGAAGTGTGTGCATGGGTGCGAGCAGTGTTCGAAGATGGGTGAAACATTTTAAAGATGGGAACACCAGAATCGAAGATGAACCTCGGAGCGGTCGTCCTCGAACAGCCTCAACTGAACGCAACAAGGAAGGAGTGGATATCATTCAAGATGACAGGCGTGTGACTGTGGACACAATAGCTCGAAAACTTGGAATAGGGCACAGTGCAGTACATGAGATGATTGAAAGCTTTGGGTCCCGCGGTTTTTGACCGAAAACCACGAAGTTCAGCGAAAAGCCATCACCTCAGAAGTGCTGCAGAGATATCGACACGAAAGCGATGTTTTTTTTATCTGTATTGTGACAGGTGACGAAAGCTGGTTTCAACATTTCAAGCCTGAAACGAAACGGCAGAGTATGGAATGGCACCATATGCATTCTCCATCAAAAACGAAGGCAAAGACAGTGCCATCAGCTGCGGAGGTGATGGGCACAGTCTTCTGGGATGCAGAGGGGTTTATTCTGGCCGAATTCCTGGAACCTAGGTAAACCATCAACGCTGCTCCTTATGTCCAGACGCTGCACAAGCTCCGTCGTGCATTGCGCGATAACCGTTCAGGACGAAACATTATCATCCTGTATGACAACGCTCGCCCCCACGCCGCTCGCGTCACATTGGAAGCAACTGCAAAGATGGGGTGGGAAGTTCTTCAACACTCCTCCTATAGCCCTGATCTGGCACCCTCTGACTACCATCTTTTTGGATTTTGTGAAGGATCAGCTGCGTGGACACCGTTTTGAGACAAGGGAGGCAATTCAGAAAGCAGTGCGTCAGTGTCTTCGGATGGATAGAACGGAATTTTATAGAAGGGGAATTTTCAAACTCCCAGAATGCTGGGAGAAATGTGTACAAAGAAGTGGCGATTATGTGGAAAAATAAAGAAAGGTCTGTAGATTGAGGTGGTGTATTTGGTCTGTCAATAGTAAAGCATGTTACTTTACAAAAAAAATGTTGCCCATGACTTTCAGTACGACCCTCGTATATCCGTTGAAGGTGGAAATTGCTTTCGAATGGCCGGCTATTGAGTTTTAACATAGACACGGTAATGGGTATCAATGCTAGAAGAGTATATATATATATATATATATATATATATTCCTAATGCTTTTCTTTTTTATTTTCCTCTCATTTTTTCTCAGAGAAAACTTTCATGTTTTGATAATGCTCAGGAACATTTTACAGCTTACTGTAGGTGTGGAGAGGCTGTAAAGCTATTTAGGTTCCTGCTGTCACTGTACAGCCTGACAGGGACCTGCAACAGTGTGCAGAACTGCACTTTTCGTGACTGTACAGGAACATTTTATAGCTTACTGTAGGTGCAGAGAGGCTGTAAAGCTATTTAGGTTCCTGCTGTCACTGTACAGTCTGATAGGGACCTGCAACAGTGTGCAGAACTGCACTTTTCGTGACTGTACAGGAACATTTTATAGCTTACTGTAGGTGTAGAGAGGCTGTAAAGCTATTTAGGTTCCTGCTGTCACTGTACAGTCTGATAGGAACCTGCAACAGTGTGCAGAACTGCACTTTCCGTGACTGTACAGGAACATTTTACAGCTTACTGTAGGTGCAGAGAGGCCAGCCAGGGAGAAATAATGTAATACAATAGAGCAGTTAATGTAGGTGTATTATACTGGCTTATGGCACCGTATTTTCTGTTATGTTGTTACTACTGTTTCAGCGAAACCTGCTTTCTTCACATTCGATGTGCTCCACAGTTCTTCATGCAGAAATAGTATCCACACGTTCTCTTTTCCGGTGCGCCATAAAGGAATATAGATTCTTTTGTTGTGATAGGCACACCAGATGTTGCCAACTTTATAACAAAGCTAAACCCCTTTCCACCGCCTTCTGCAGGGTCATGTACTGGTGGTACAAAAAATCCTCTCACATGAGTTAAAAAAATTACCAGAATTTTGCAGCGAACTCGAAATTTCGTCCTGAACACACACACACACACAGCTAATCGATAGTCGCACTAACATAGAGGAATTTAATGACTGCGTGACCCCATGACGTCACAGCTGCTGTAGAAAGACGTCAATACAACACAGGTCACAGTTCAAAAATGTGTTTCCAGGTGTCACTGCGGGCGTTCGCCACTTCCGTGTTATTGGGCAGTGTATTGCCTCCATCAATTTCCCACAAGATCTGTGTGCATCGGAAGTACTTACCTGCTATACCGGAATCTGCCCCCATCTCAGTTTGCCTGCATTATGCACACGTACGATAGCTCAGTCGGTTAGACGCCTGCCTGTTATGGCTTAGTGCCGGGCTCAGTCCGAAGTGAATGGGCGATGTTACACTTGAGCAGGTTATTTTCACAGATTCATAGGTTTTTCCCCGCAAATCATCATTTTACCATTGATCCATACTTTTCTGTCACCGCCTTCTGAGATGTGCGATAGCCCTCACCAGGCAGCACATTATCACACACCCACTCTTCGGGTCTGCTGCCTTGTCTGTGGCGTAGTCCTCCACTGGTTACAGAGTAACGAAATTTCTGCGTATTTGCCAATTTCTCAACGCCTGCACACAACATTCCGCCACTTATCCCTGTCCTGAGCTAGATGAAACCAGTCCATACTTTTTTAAGATACTTTTTCATCTTATCCTCCCCATGTAGCGTAGGTCTTCCTGGTAATCTCTCTCCTTGAAGTTCTCCTCACAGAACTATGTATGTACCAATGCTCTATGCATGGAACGTGTCCTGCCCAATTCATTCTCCTTCATTTGTTCATACTAAATATTGTGACCCATTGCTAGGCAACGACTCAGTAAATGCATCCCGCGGCAACGAATACGCAACAAAAGAGAATATTCGTTGCTTGGCAGTGGATGTGTTTTCTGCGTGGTCCGAACCGAGACTACATAACAGGGAGCCAACAATAACTGACAATTCAGTTGGAGGAATGGATTAGTGAAATATGGTCAGAAGTCGAGAGTGTCCAGTCGAAGAGAGCGATTTGTGAAATGCTGTACAAAGGTCCAATAAATTTGATCATGAACTCTAAATCCCGTCTTTATTAGTCACGAGCCCCTCTATGTTAGAACTCATAACTAAGATCTAATCTTTTTTTCATATGTTATTCCGGACGTGTTTCTAACCAGCTGTTGCTTATGGTCTTCTGGGTTATAAGTCTCTATAGTCTGGTAGAAAAATCTTTGTCGATATATTTATTTATTTATTTTATTTACCGAATGTCACTGTAAAGTATCTTCATGTTATATTGAGCCGAATAGAAGGAAAATTGATGGACCTTGATTCGGAATGGGTGTGGAAAGACGCGATCTTGGAATAACTTGAGGTAATATCCCATCGTTTGTCTGGAGGGACTGAGGAAATCCACGAGCGACCTTAAATATTCGGTGGCCCTTAACGAGATTGGAAGCAGCCAAGCACGGAATACAATTCATAGGCGTTACGGCTTAACGCAACTTGGTCTGTTCGGTAAATTAACATAAATTCCAATCAGGCATTCTGATTCACAGTAAATGCGTCTGGATAATGTCTATCGGAGTGAGGCAGAAATGCAGCCTCTCACTGCTTGTCTATTCATACCTCCAGTTTTATTGACATGAACTCGGTAAGTGCATTATGCATGCCCTTTTAATATTCCGTAAATATCCCATGTATTGAAAAGTCTAGAATGTAGGAAGTATTGCATGTCAAAATGTGTGAAATTTGGCAATGAATTTAAATATTGAAATATTCTAATTCATGGCCACACTGTACCTATAGGCTGTGCTTTCAGGCCTGACGTTTGCGATGCGCATTGGGAGAAAGGACGGGAAGTAAGGTAAGAAGGAGTGGGGGCAATGTTGGCAGCTGCATCTTGGGAGGGGAAGGAAGGGGTGAGACACTGTGCTGATAGATTCACGCGCAGTAGTGGAAGGGGAAGGTGCTAGTTGTCGTAACTAACGAAACTTGTGTCAATGTCGTTCCGGTTCTTAATATTTCGTTTCTCCACGTTTAAATGCAGAACTTTTCCCAACAGAAAACCGCTCTAAGTAGGGCGTTGTTATATCCCAATCCTGTGTTTCTCTTGAGCAAGGCCAAGCCTTAAAAGCCAGGCAATAGGAATTTTCAAATACATATTTAACCAGTACACTGCTTTTACGTTACCACGGTAACGGGTATTATGGGTTATGTTTACATAATCTAAAAGTCATCAAGAGGGAAATGCACGTGGAATAATTTGTATAATTCACAGTAATGTTTTCATTGTCCTCGATGACGTCACCATAAGTTCATAAATGAATTGCGTTGAAGGGTCATTGGTCATTTGCATGTGATACGCGCTTTATTATTTAGAGCGGGGACTTATCATTATGATACATAGCGTTCGGAGCGACTCCGTCAATATGAAAATAAATTGCTGTCACAGAGAGTACACTAACAATGGCGAAATGACAAATGTTAATTGCAGATAGTGTTGTCACAGTGTTTATGTAAATGGGCCCAGGAGGGTGGGGCGGTGAGATGCGTATGAATTTGATAATTGGCGGACATGAATTTCGTTTCGAAATGATTCATCTCTAATGAAACAATTAGCAGCTTGGTGAGCTGACAACAAAACTGTAGTTCTCCCTCTGCTCAATTAAACACTAGACCAATGAAGACGTATGAGGAAATGATGGTGTAGCTCCATATATTCTTAAACTCGCCTGTATAAGGAGGTGAGTGGTTAGTTTCTCACCTCATCTTCTCAACCCCGGGAAGAGACCTCTCCATACCCCTTGGATAGGTGGCTGGTGGGTTGGGGGCACTCGGAGCTGGTTTGGACTCTGTGATGAGCGCATTGTCTTGTTCTTGCTGAGGTTCGGGCCGCAGAGTCTTTGCCGACTGAGATATCTCTGTTCCTTCCGGCTCTGGTTACAGAGGATGAGCAGCAATACAGGAGACAATGGCGAGCCCATGTCGGAAGGTAAAAAAAAAGGTAAATTTGTCCCTGTGCTTAAGTAATTAAGCACTACGCCATGAAGGCGTATGTGGGAGTGGATGCATAGATCCATTTATTCTTGACCTCGGCCTTAGTTGGAGGTGAGTGGTCAACTTCACGCCCGACCACTTTACCCTCTGGGAATAACCGCGGTACCCATTGGAGAGGAGGCTGGGTGGGCCTCACAGCCGGTTTGGACGCTCTGGAGAGGAGGAAATTCTTGATCTTACCGGGACTCGACTGCGACTCCTCGGCCGTCCAGCCCGTAGCCAGTCGCTATGCCAACTCCGACATCGGAAAGTTGGAATGTAAGTTACAAAGACACCAGAAGAGGCGCCGATAGCCCTGAGAAAAAGAAATAACTTAGTATCACAGTTCGTATAACAGGTGCCTAATTATTTAATATATCAGAACTCCGAAACGTCGGTAACATTCTGAGAACTATACGTCATCACGTCACAGAAGATGGTATTCGTATTGTTTGTACCTGTCATGAGAACGGGTATTTTGTTCTGTTGTGTAGGTAGTGACACGTTCCTACCTGCATTTACTATGACGTAAATAAATAAATGTTGGCAGCAGTTTTGATACAGTTGGTAGTCATTAATTCTTATGTCTGATGCTATCTAAGAATTTCTAATAGCTGTAATTGTACTATGGGGGTTTCTTCGTGTTCTGTATTTCGTACTGCCTACTTACGTCCTGTACAGCCTGCCACAGATTAAAGATAAATTTCTCCCTTGCGTATTTACACACCATACCATACGGACCTACACGGGAGTGAAGGTATAACTCCGGGCATTTTTAACCTCCACTAGACATACTTGGGTGGTCAGCTTGACGCCCCGGTCACTTTACCCCCAGGTTCAGTGCCCTTGGTACCTGTTGGATAGGAGGCTGAGTAGACCCAAGAGCCTGTCTGGTTGCTGTAGGGAAGAGGAAAGTTCCTGCCGTCGAGAATCGAACCCGTGTGCCTGGTCGTCTGGTCCGTAGCCTAGTCACTCTACTGACTTAGCTGAAGGGAAAATAATTACTGTGTTAGAATGGAGAATGAGATTTTATGTGAAGATTTATGAACAGTATAAAAAGATAAATTTTAGTTCGAGCAGCAAGGAATTGTGTTACTGGAATCTGAGTGTACTTAATGAATGTAGTTTAATTATGAATCTTGCTGTATAACTTATATGATTGCCTTCATTACTGTTACTTTTATTTTACGGTGATCCAAATTTTACACATTTTTTAAATATATTTCGTTTTAAATGTCATTTAAAGACAATGGCTGTTTGGAAATATTATTGAACGCACGTTTACGAGAAAATCAGCGTAAGAAACTCATCACTTACAGAGAACCCTCGCTAATTAATTTGCGAATTTCAGTTCTTTTTTCCTTAGAAAATGCGTCTAAATTCGATACAGTTAACATGGCGAAGAGAGGGCTTACAAACTGCTCATAAGAAATCACAGCGCCCCTTTTATTTAACGGCCCTGATCCACTTGCGTCGGTCACAGTGACTGCGCTGTCTAAGGCATAAACTGACTTCGCTCGCTGGAACGCTGGGATCGTGGTTTCGTATCCCACTCATGGCATAGATCTCTGTGTGCGTTTATTCAGTGTTTGTGTTGTTCTGTGTTTAGGTAGCGGCCTTGCGACGGGCTGAATTGTATCTTCTGCGATATACCGTTGTGTAGTGCGTTGAAATTCTCCGGACGTTTCGGAGGAATATGTGGCCTCCATCTTCACAGTCCAAGAATAAACCAAGCGAAACACCACCGTGAAAGCAGATGACAAACGGAGCTTTGCTGCCATTCTCAAGGTCAAGAGTTGTCACTTCTGCATGGTCGTCCAGACTTTCTGAGCATTACCCAGCCTGTCAATAGCAAAGTGGCCCGGAGTGAAACTGACCACTCCTGAAACTAGTGTTGAATGTCGATAATACTTGGATCCATACATCCACTCCCCCATACGCCTTTGTGGGGCAGTTGTTAATTGGTTGAGCACGTAGACCACTTAAGCAGGGAAAGACATTGCCTTGTTTTAGAGACTTCTGTCCGTGTTCTTGTTGCTGTGGACAGTCCACAGTGTTTCAACTTCCCCGCTAACTCAAACAAACCCTGCCGCTGGTCGGCTTTCCCCACTTTTTGTTGGTCTGTCTTTACAACGTAAGGATAGGAGAGGCTTTTGCCGTCTATGCCTTCTTATATTGTGCACTGACGCCCGAAATCCGGAGTAGTGAAGTCGGAATGGATGTTCATTGCCAGGCAACGACTTTGTAAACACATTCCCGCTGCAACAAGTACGCAAGGAACAATAGAATAACTTCCTTTGCTATGCAGCAGCACTGTAAACACACCTTGCCAGTAACAGAGAGGCTGTTTTCTGCTTGGTCCGTGCGAAGTGTTTATAAAGAAGAGTTCACTTGAGAAGAAGTTAGTCGAGTTTCGAGACGCCAGCTGCCGGGATATGAGTTTGGGAGCAGAGGAATTGAATTGAGGTGGCAGCTGAAGAATAGTGACAAGAAAGGAATTAGACTGTGAAAAAAATATTTGAAGTTATAGTGAGACTTATGAAAACCGTTGACAGGATACGACTAGTGAAGACTGAGAACCCTAGTGCGTCTGTAACGGTGAACTGTAAAGTGTGTAGATCAGCGATAGCGCTGTATTGCCTGTAGTCCCGAGTTGTATAAGATGTCAGTAAATCCAATCATCAAATCCAAGACCCGTCTTATAAGTCACGCATAACCCCTAACACGTGACAATATCTTAAGTAAATATCTGCGATCTATATTTGGTATTCGAGCCACAAGTTTTGAACCATAACCCATCACAGCGTGAAGATGTAATCTAAATTTTTGTTGGGGATGGATTGTTTGCCCAAGATTATAAACTCAAGAAAACAGTTTTGAGATTTTCATTAATTGAAGTTCGTAAATCTCGCTCGAGTTATTGTGAAACGGAACCTTATAGAAGAACCTGTTGTTGACAAGAACTTTAATTAATCATACAGAGTGTTGAGTCATGCCTCGGAACTTGTACAGTATGTGAGAGAAAGTTGCTAACGTAAGTGCAAATTCTATCTCAGACTTGTCAACTCGTTTGTAAACTTAAGTACCCTGTAGTAAATTTTTCTTCCTGTTTCGAAATCGGCTGTCAATTGTAAATGGTGATTTGTTAGAAGGGTACAAGTTTGGAATCTTACCAGCACTGGGGTCGCGAGTGCGAATTTTATTAACAATATGGTTCTGTGTCTGCATTATTAATTTTTGTCCAAGTATCAACTAATTTCGTGTGGCATCCGCGCATTTTATGACACCAGTTTTATAACAGGATAAATTATATTGAAACTTCCTTACCGTTAACTGGAGCCGGGATAGCTCGGTCGGTATAAAATCCGGGTTGCACGACCGAGGATTCGAACTTTCATTCTGTACACGGGCAGGGACCAAATGGGCTTTAGGGCCCGCCCAGTCTCCTGTCCTCTGGCATAAAGCAGCCAGTGCTGAGGTTAAAAATACGTGTTGGATGTCCCGGGTTCAGTTCCCGGCATAGACAAATTTTTATCTTCTCCACGACGTCCGGACCGGCTCATGGGTTCATTCAGCTTCTTCTCAGTTGTGTACCTGAGGCTCCCTTCCGCGGGGTAAAGCTTCAGGGGCGTGAAGCTGACCGCTCACATCCATCCAGTGCCGATGTCAACATTTGTGGAGCTATACCTCCACTCCCCCATATGTCATCATGACATAGTGCTTAACATCTTAATGGTGTTGTGTTTAATTACACCGAGCCGGAATAGCTGACTCGGTGTAGTGATTAGGCTACACGCTGGACGACCAAGGAATCAGGTTTCGATACCCTGTGGGGTCAAGGATTTATCTCTTCTTCACAGCATTCAGACCGGCTATGGGACTCGCCCAACCTTCTGTCCAGTGGGTACCGGGGGCTGTTTTCTGGGGGCTAAAGCGGCCGGGGCGTGGAGCTTACCACTCGCCTCCAACTAGTGCTGAGGTCACGAATGAATAATGCTGTTCTCCACTGCTGACTTGTGATTCAGCATACGGAGGCATTTACGTGTTACCTTACCTGACACTCTTAACTAATTGAGGATCTGATCACAGTGGACTCGCGGTCTAAGGCAGGAAATGTCCTCGCCCGCTCAGGCACTGGGGTCGTTCGTTCGAATCCCACTCTGTCTCCTTCTATTGTGTGTTTCATGTTATCGTGTGTATGCCATGCGACGGGCTGATCCCCCGCCCAATGAGTCCTACCGACTGTATAAGAGTCACAGTTCCAGAATTAATTAATTCTGATTGGGCACACACCAAAGGGCCTAATCCATGAGGCTAGAAGAATAAGTAATTTAGACGTGATAACACAGCCTGAAGTTCTGCATATCTTCTGAACTTGTGTGTCATTACGTCAGAAATAATTTGTTGAAAGTCTTCTATTTTCCCATTCTCTTAACTTCAGCAAGGGGAAGAATCCGTGAGACTTCTTGCCTCGTTTGTCCGTCCGTCTATCATTCATGATGATTCTGAGTATTCTGGCGATAAATGACCATTTTTCCAGTCCGTCAAAACTCGTAGTAAATAATTGGTTGCCTTCCCTTGCAGGTGGCTCCCACTGAGCTGCGGAATTTCTCTGCATCAATCACAGCTCGTAGCGGCGTCATTGCGCCCTCATCTACTCTCATTGACGTCATGAGTATAGGGAGACGTACTGTCTCCACGGATGTGTAACACTTCTGATGGCCCTGGAGTCCATTTCCCAGGATGAGATAATTTATATGATGTGAAATATAACGTATCTCATATATTAACCCATTGACATAGTTCGACGGCTGTGGCTCGTCCGTTCGTTTGCATGGCATTAGTTGCTTTACGACCGTCAAACGACACCCAAATAGGTCACTTGTTGGCCAACATATATAGTATACTTAGTAGGAGCTTTGTGGTAGATTTAATATAGTTATTTTGAAGTAACTGAATTCATAAAAATATCGCTGTAACAGGCTCCAGAGACCGATGGGTTTGTGAGACGTTGAGGCTCCCACATTTTCTAGACACTTAACTCACAGATGGCGGTGAAGTTATCAACCTTACTCGCCGACCACCCGCCGTTTACTCCCCAGGACCATAGTGCGGCTAGAAGGATTAGGTCAATTGAAAAATCCGATGACCTCATCGGTAATCGAACCCGCGACCTTCAGCATTGTAGCATAATGCATGAACTAACTACTTTACCGCGTGCCCAAATTTAAATCACATGATATATATATATATATGCTTTAGAAGAAGCATTTGTACGTAATTACATAACTACATAAACATTTCTTCTAAAGCATATTCCAGAATTCTGTGTGTTCGCCGTTGCCACCCACCGACTAGGAGTAACCTCCTTCTTCATTTTGTCTTTGTCTCTTTGGTACACTAACTACGGAGAAACCCATTACTTCTTTGAATAATACTATCGTCTGGAATTAACGCCATGTAGTCCGTTGAAATTCAATTAGACGTTTCGGAGGAAAATATCGCCTCCATCGTCATGGTTGGAGAATAATTCGAGCAAGATCCTGAAGATAGAGGCGATATTTTCCTCCGACACTTCGGTTGACTCTCAACGGACTACACGCCGTTATGTCCCAGAAGATGGTACTCTTGTAACCACGATTGGGAGAAACTCCAATCCTGTATAGAACTTGTTTGTTACTTCAAAATTTTGATGGAATCAATTTAACATATTGTCGCGTATTGGGCGTATAACGCGACAAATAACTTCACGCCGTATTTTATATAGCGAATTTTATTTCACATTCGCACTTACAATCACCCAAATTACAGATTTACGATTACTGCTATCTGCAGTATCACAAATAGTACACTCCAAATGCCAGAATACAACTGACTAGTTGCTGGCTAACTCGGAACTAACTCGGAGGTAGCTCCAGGACTGACTGTGAATAGCCTTCGCTGCGCCTCATGTAGCCTCGATCGGACAATACAGAAAACGGCCACGTAATAAGCACCCTTGTTGCCTGGCGCTGTGTTGCTAGCAACGCTAGCAGTAGTAACCGGTGTTACCATCGTCGTCTCTCGCAATCATGTTTACCCGTGCTGCCTAGCAACCCGCGGTACCCTTATTGACGTCATCGCTGTTGACTCGCTTTGCATAGCGACCAGGATGCTAGGACTCGGCTAACTTCGGCTCACTTCGGCTTCGCTCGGCGCATCACGGCTGGCGGGGTGGAGGGGCGTCATCCATAGCTCAGCATGTCACAATATAATGGTGTCACAATATTTGTGTGTGCGATCAGCCATGCCCGTATGGAGTTGGTGTCCGACGTTTCCGAGACTGTTCCTGTGTCCGTCATCAGTGTATGAAGTGATGAATGTCATGTTCCCATAGTGTACTTATACGCCGCGCAAACGTCCGGCGCAGCACGCACCGCGCGGGGAACGGTGGGCGTAGTCAAACGATCAGCGATCTCTGTATACCTGTGCAGATCGCGTATTTAGGCAATACAGTGCCGAATGGTAGGATGACTGATGAATTGTACAAGATTTGAGAGGGAATTGTCAGGTACTAATCGATATATTATCCCCGGAAGCTGCGTGGAGCGACTGAGGAGAATTGCCAGAAACCTCAGTAAGGATATTCGGCGTCTCGGCCAAGATTCAAACCCAACACCCCCCGAACAGGAGCCTTAACGTTTTACCGCTGCGTGAACATGCTTGATTACATATTATGGCATAAATTCATTGCTAGGCAACGCCCGCAATACGCACACGGCCAACAATACAGCAGAAATGTTTTCTTTGTGTCCGTGCAGCTTTCACATGTGCAGTGACGTCACATACCAACAGTGCTTAGCGGTCACGTGATGTGTTTTAGTAGGTTCAGCCAGTTTACCAACGGACTGTCTGGGTAGCAGTCATGTGACATGCATTTTCTGTTTTGCGTGTCCTTGGTGCGCATACATAAATGAGCAGAATTCCGAAGTCGAAGCAGTAAGCTGGAGGAGTGAGTAGTAGTAGACAAAGTTTTTAGTTGAGGTCCGAGGTTCGAAGTAATTGATCAAGAAATGGCAAGAAGGCTGCATAGTGATCTCAAGTGGTAGATTCTGTGTTGAGATTCGTTGCCAGGAGACGACTAGTGAGGACGGAGAATCCTAGTGCGTGTGCAACGGTGAACTGAAAGTGTCTAATAGAGATATCGTTATAATTGAGTGTGATTAAGAGTATCGTAACCGAAGCGCCACTAAATCCAATCGGCCGGTCTAGAACCCGTTATTTTTTTCACGCGTACCCCCCCCTTACACGTGACAATATGTATATGTGCCGTGGTATGTTACATCATGGCTGGAGCGTCCTGAAGAGGTCTGTGACGCAGTGGGTGTTTCGGACTGCACGATGACTCCCATAATTAAAACTCCCTCCCGTAAAATATCCTCCACTTCCATGTTCAAATAATTTCACTGTGCACACATGCTACCCTATGCTGAAGATCAGGCTCTGTTTCAGCTTCCCGTGCGCTGTGTAAACATACATGCTCTCTGATACAGACCTCTCATTATAGTGTTATATTATTCAGTAACTAGAAGTGAGCTAGGGTTCCATCGGTTTGAGACTGGGTGCCAGGAGGATTGGTGTGCAGGGTGACCATGAAGATTACCGGTTTCAAGTTTTGTGGCGCCGTGTCTTCACAAGCTACCTTATGAATGGTCCGAAAACATTATGCCGATGTTTTGAGATTGCACAGTATATGTAGACGTGCCTTAATGCCTCGCCCTGTCGTCGCTATAGAATATTACTATCCGCCACTGTAACTATCTACATACCTACCTTCAGGCATACCTATATACATAGCTACATACCTACCTACACGCATACCTATGTACTAAGCTACATACCTACCTACACGCATACCTATATACATAGCTGCATATCTATCCACACGCATACCTATGTACATAGCTACATACCTACCTACACGCATACCTATATACATAGCTGCATACCTACCTACACGCATACCTATATACATAGCTGCATATCTGTCCACACGCATACCTATTTACATAGATACATACCTACCTACACGCATACCTATGTAGAAAGCTGCATACCTACATACACGCATACCTATGTACATAGCTACATACCTACATACACGCATACCCATGTACATAGCTACATACCTACATACACGGATACCTATGTACATAGCTACATACCTACATACACGCATACCTATGTACATAGCTACATACCTAGATATACACGCATACCCATGTACATAGCTACATACCTACATACACGGATACCTATGTACATAGCATAGAGGCGTTGTATTCCTTCGAAATGTTAGGCTGTCCCCAAACTACACGGCGTCAGAGCCCGGAAGACATTAATCTCCGGTTTCCGTCTCTTCGATGTAACGCCTGGCTCAGAACTAACATTTGGCGAGAAGTGGGAATGAAAACGAGAACACTGTGGATCGAGAAGAAGAAATCTGAAAACATGTCGGTCAGTATGACGCTAAAACGATTTATATGTAACCAGCGAGTGATCAGGGGCGTAATCGATGGATTGACACCCTAAATAAATTGGAATGGCGGTCTGCAACAGAGGCAGATAACGCAGAGGCACAGCAAATAGAACAGCAGCAGTAAACTAATGACGTCACGACCCAGTAATGGAGGAACATTGACGTAACGACAACCAGAATCGATCCACGAACATGCTCAGTATGAAAACAAAAAGACATGGTACTAACTTAGTGGGTTATCCTAACTTGTTAATCCTCTTTAGTTGCTAGAGGCGAAAATAAGTGGCAATCAAATGATACATTGACCTTTCTGTTCTTTGTTGTCTAACCTACGTTTTATATTCGACGGGCTCATAAAGTTATATGAGAGTGAAGGTTACCGCAGCGGTGTAAATTGAATACAGCAGCGTTTTGACGCCGTGTAGTCTTGTATGTAGTTACAGACGTTGCGGAGGAATGAACCATTTCCATCAGCAGACGAATGCGAGTCCGTTAACTAAATGAGGACTTGAAGTTGCTAAGTCCTCGAAATCTTTCTTAATAATATAATGTAAAATGTATCATAATACGATATTTTTAGAGTACTGCCTTCTGAAGTTGACACCGTGCAGTCGGGTAGAGGTCAACCAACGGATGTACTGTCTGTATTGGAACATAATGCTAATTACAGTGTATTGATTGCCTCCACTCCGGCGTGCATCTTTATGGCTTGGTGCTTAATTAATTAAGTACAGGGGAAACTTTACCTATGCCTCTCTACATTACGTGGGTCTGTGTCAACAGCAGGCAGGTACCTTGTATTACAGCAGTATAAGTTGTGTTGACCGTTATTTTAGTGGCTACTTATACAAAGACTTTATGCTGGCGGGAGCGGTAAGCAAATGGTAGTGCCGCCTATGCCAGACAGGTCAAACTGCAGGGTTCCCTTAGTTCGGAGTCTGGGCGTGGAGCTAACAACTCCCCCCCCACCCCACGAAAAAATCTTCTGTTACGAAACCGTAGATAAGTCGAAGACCATCACAAGGATGTGGCGCCGGTGAAGAAGATATACAAAGATACAGTGGGGCGCAAAAATTGAAGATTTGGAAGGGTTGCCCAAGGTCTTTTTTTACGGAATTTTCTGTAATACGCCTGGAGAGACTAGGATAAGACCTACAGTCTTCCTTAGGCAGGATAGTAGGAAGTTCGATCTGTATTCGAACAAGGTTCCTCCGGAGAGAAATCCTAAGAGCCTTGCTGTTTCAGTACTCAGCTTATTTTGTATGTTATTTGACTTGAAAGATGCATACTGTTTCTTACTCACATTGGGGCTCTATGCTACAAGCCGAATCGTCGCGGGCTGAATTCCCGATGAGGTCACTTGATGTTTCAGTTGACCTAATCCTTCCAGCCGCACTGTGGCCCTGGGGTCAACTCAGAAATGAGTATCAGGAATCTTACTGGGGGTAAAGGCCGGCCGGCGAGTAAGGCTGACAACCTAGCCGATTCTCTAGAAAATGTGGGAGCTTCGACGTCTCACAACCCTATGGGCCTCCACGGCCTGTTAACGAGGATACCTTTACCTTTTCTTAATATTGACACGAAACACGTGACATGAAGTTTGTTCTAGAAACTTAATCATGAACGTAACTCGTTAGATGGATTTTTATTGTATGTAATGGAACTTTTTTTTTCGTGTGTGTCTAACGGGTTGCCTATAAATCTCCTTCTTTCGCCTTATCTTTACATAGGCATTGCGTGTGCTAGTAATATTTTAGGTCCGGCGTATTGATTTTTTATTGGCGCGTGACTTATACTTGAACTCAAGACTAGGGTACTTCGTAAAGTTTCGCTCCTTATCTAATAAAGAATGAATATCCTATATTAAACATATCCTTATTTATGATCCATTTGTTATACAGGGTGTTCAGTGAAGGAGGAAACTTCACAACACCGCTGACCGGGCCCAACATTCATCACAGATTGCTGCTGTAACTGTACCTGTGCTAGTTTATCAGCGCTAATGACTCATTCTGATATCAGCAGTTACAGCAGCAATCTGTGAGGAATGTTGGGCCCGGTCAGCAGTGTTGCCAAGTTTCCACCTTAACTGAACGCACTGTATCAGTTTGGCTATTTATCACAGCCGAATTTTAAGCATCGGATCGGGAAGACGGAGAAAATAGAGAGGGACGCGTCACGTCCCGGCGACGGCATCTCGAGCTACACAGGCTGTAGAGACCAGTTAACCCTTCAAAGACCGAATTTATTCTAAATGACGTTGTGACATGTAGAGCCATTGCCAAGTAACGGCTGTGTAAACAGACGACAGCACAACAGCCGTTGCTCGGCCTCAGCCTCCTGTCGAATGGTTACCATGGGTTCATTCCCCGTGGGTAAAGCGGCAAGGGCGTCAAGCTGACTACTCGTGTCAGTCTAGTGCCGAGATCAAGAATGATGGAGCCGTATCTCCATTCTTCCATACGTCTTCATGGAATATTGCTTAATTAAGTAAGCACAGGGGAAATTTACCATTCTTTTAATATCTTAGCTTTTGCCATACATATGCCTACCGTCTGGTGGTGGTAAGTATGCGATATTGTGACTTGCTACTGGTTCAGTATGCCTCGTCACCCCAGTGCAGACCGTGCATTGCTCTATTTGTTTTCAGAAATCGTTTCGAATATTAATTTGTTAATAGCACCCTTTTCTATTTTAAGCTGAGGACTGATGTGTTTGAATTTAAAAGGACGTCGTCTCTCGGAGACCTCTAAGCGTTTGGAGTCCAAATCTGCTTGCAGATTGTTGTAACCCCTCTCACCCTTCTCTTGATTGTTATTGCATTCCAGTACTTCCCCTTTCTAGCCCGTTCCCACCCCACTTCGCCCCTTATATATACACAAGTACACATGTTCTCACTATTGCAGTGGCGTTATCTCTGTTCTATTGTGCTCCGGGATAACTCCTTCACATCGTACTTGACCGTCCCCCAGACATTCTCCCTGGCTTCGTGGTCACCAATCCTGTTGCAAATTCTATCGGCCATTTATTTCTGCTTCCCATTTTCTTCCCTCGTGCCCCACCACCCCACCCACTACCACCCGAAATTATTTAACGTTTCTTCTTTTCGTGTTCAATGTTCGCTGGATGTCCTCACGGACATAACTGTTACTTCTCGAATGTGACTATATGCAGTCTGATAGATCGTTTGAAGGGGTTCGGAGGAACTTTCTGCTGCCATCTTCAGGTTTTAAAAATAAGTTGAGGGAGGACATAACCCGCGCATCATTTATCTTCTGGCTGTCATTATATTCCTTCATCTTTAGCCCCATTTATTCCACTTATTTGCTTTTCGTACCCCTTCCAGCCGCGCTGTGGCCGTCACCCCCAACACAAATGAGTACCAGGGTTCTTCCTGGGGAGTAAAAGGCGGCCGGCACGTAAGGCTGACAACCTCACCGCCATCTGTGAGCGGATTGTCTAGATAATGTGGGAGCCTCGATGTCTCACAACCCTATAGGCCTCCGTGGTCTGTCACATGGGTAGCTTTCTGCCTTTTCCGTTCTGCTACTCCGTAATCCCTTCCTCTCTTTATCTTCTCCTTCTTCAAGTGAGGTAGGGAACTGAGGACTACAAGGATAAAGGAAAAGGCGAAAAGCAGATGAGGATCAATGTAAAAGTGACGCAGAAGGTGATGAAGGACTCTAATGGGAGGAGAACGGGTGAAGAAAGTAGAATAAAGGGTTTGGGGACGGGGTAGAATGGAAAGACGAGAGTCTTAGGAAGATGAAGGAGAATTAGAAGCGAAGCAAAGAAGGAAGAAAGAAATAAACCTGAGAACTTGTGTACTCTTCCTTGTTTCCCACTTGCAATAAACTGATTTAGTGGCTTGAATGAGTCCGAAACGGCTTGTGGTTTCGTTTTAACTTGGTCTGTTGTAGCTGATAACGGTTACTCATACTTGCAGCACGCAATTTGAGGCACTTTCTCATGGCTTGTGCTGCGTAGAGGGAGACCACGTGACTGTGGTTCCTCGGGGTAATTACTGTACCGCGCTGAACCTCAACCAATCTTAACTAAGCTAAACTAATGTAGCCATATCTCACTTATACGGGAGTTCCCCTAACTCATTCCCAAGGCCGCTCTATCACGCTCTCCACGGAAATACGGCCAGGCTACAGAACATTTCGGTTCCTCGTCTCCTAGCGTGTGACGTCGTGTTGCCTGGCTTATTTTCCGCTTCTTTGCCGCAGTCTTCTTCCACTCTTCCGTCAAGTCCCTTTTACTCTTCTGTTTTCCTCCACACCCTTTTGCTTCTGCGAATCCTCATCGATTTCCATATTTTTCTTGTTCATCTTCGCCCTCTTATTCTCTCTTGGACACTATGCTACAAGCCGGAAGGTCGCGGGTTCGATTCCCAGCGAAGTCATTTGATTTTTTGATTGACCTAATCCTTTCCAGCCGCACTATGGCCCTGGGGTCGACTCAGCCTCTAACAGAAATGAGTACCAAGAATCTTTCCGGGTGTAAAGGGCGGGCGGCACGTGAAGCTGACAGCCTCACTGCCATCTGTGTAGNGAGCCGATTGTCTAGAAAACGTGGGAGCCTCGACGTCTCACAACCCTATGGGCCTCCACGGCCTGTTACAGGAGACAGCTTTACTTTTTATTCCTTTTCATCATTTTCTGTATCTCCTTCATCCCTACCTGCTTCTCTTTTAATTAGTCTTCCCCTTTCTACCGCTTTCTTCCATATTCCTGTTCTACTCACGTTTCTCTTTCCTTATCCATCATCTCTTCCTCGATCTTCATCCAGAGTATATCTCCTGGGACATAACGCTCTGCAGTCCGTTGAAAGTCAACCGACGTTTCGGAGGAACTCATCGGCTTCATCCTCAGGGTCGAAGAATAGGGCCATCTGCTCTGCTTGCCACCTGCTTTCAAAGTAACCTTTTTGCCCGGCTTACTCTTCGAACTTGATGATGGAGGCGATATGTTCCTCCGAAACATCGGTTGAATTTCAACTGACTACACAGCGTTATATTCCAGAAGGTAGTACCCTTCATAACCACCGATGTCAGAAGTTCTACTCCTACACGATCTTTATTTACTTCTCCTTTTGCGCTTTCTAATTTTCTTTCTTCCATTCTTCTCCTTTGTCTCCCTGCTGTTTCATGTTCTTGTGATCTCTTCTAACACGCATCTGTGTGGGTCCTTTGTCTAGGAGAGTTGCCTTGCGTCCTGACTCCACAGAGTATCTCTAAAACGGAAGTGACGTATATCTCTGGTGTGTTCCTATCCCGCAGATGCGTCACGCTTGCGGAGTAGAAATCTTTATACCCCCCAGCAGCATGTACTGCGAACTGCGCCAGATGTTTCTAATACGCTGCTCCCGCTACCCCTGGTAACGTCTTTACTCTGTGTAACTAGCAAAGTGCCGGGTCAAACATGAAGCCCCCGCTCGAAAGACGTACATAGCCGTTGCTCTGCAACGACCGCGAGATAAACAAATGTACCAGAGCCTTTTCTAGCCAACAGCTCGGTAAACACGTTCCCTTTGCAACGAATACGAATGCAACAATCGAAGTATAGGCTGTTGCAAAATGATGGACCCGANTTGAAAGGGGGGGGGGGGGTAGAGTTTCAAAAGATTACCACCAGATGCCTCTCCCAGCGCATTTCCTAAACGAATCACTGCCTCAACATTGGGTAGAGCGCATGGGGCTCAAAGACTTGGCATTTCAGTTTTGACCCCAAAGATCTCCAGACATTAGACCCTGCGGCTTTTTCTTGTGGGTATACGTTAGAGACGGTGTTTTTGTGCCACCATTAGCGACAAACCGGATGACCTCAAAACAGAATAACTGCAGCGGTGACTTGAGAGGAAGAAGACACTTTGAGAGGCGTTTGGGATGAATTCAGCTGTCGCCTCGACGTTGCCCGTGCAGCAGGTGGAGGGCACATACAGCATTCATAAAGAAAGTTAACAAAACTTAAACTTGTTTGGCCGTTTGTGACTTCTCCTGTAATTGTAGCATGTTGCCATCGTGAAATATACGGCTTTAACATCGGATCCATCATTATGAAGCAAGGTGTATTGTTGGAAACAGCGTGTGCCTGCGTGGTCCGCGCTGAGATGTTGTAAATAAGGAAGCAAGTCGGTTGATAGAATCAGTTCTATACGGAAGGAAGGACCTGAGCGCTTGAAGCTGAAGAATCTCGATTGTTAAGATCCGTTACCAGGACACGTCTAGCGAAGACACTGCAAGCTGGAGAAGACTTAGTGTTTGCAGTGGTGATTGGTAAATTGTCGAGATTAGCAATGGCGCTGTAATTATTAGTAGTTCCGAGTCGTGTGTATAAGTGGTCAATAAATCCATTTCATCAATCCATACTCCGTCTAAAGTTACACACGTATACTGAGTGACAATACTGAGGGCTGTCACACATATCAGGAAGCGGCAGATGTATTTCGAACAGTGGGGTTTCTCTGATAGTTAAGAAGTAAAACTGAAGGATCTTGAAAGGAGACCTGCTCCATTGCCACTTCTTGCACCAAGCATCTTAACCATGGAGTCACACGGGACTAAACCGGAGGCTCCGAGGTAAGAAGCAAACTTCCATGGCCTTGAGCTACGGCAAGGCCATCAGTTGTTACATAGAACTGTATATAAAACGCGTTCCTTCCTCGGTTGAAATCAGTAGTGGACTGTTGTTAGCAGTGTAATGAACCTTCGGTTTTCGGAAAAAAAGCGGGAATTTTTTTGACTCTCTGAGCTACTAGTAGCTTCTCAATAACGGCATATTTCCACGCACGTAGCTGCCCGTTTTGTGTTATCTCTTAATTATCTGACCAGGAGCATGCGAGTGTAGCTGTGGATGCTTGAATGCAGAACTAGCTTTCTACAGATGGCGTTTTTCCTGTAATCTTGGCACAGAATTCTCACTCCCCGCCCAATCTGCTTTCAGTTGCCAGTGGAGCAAACAGAACAGCCTGGCAGTAAGCACGATTGCCAACTAAACAATGGCTTAAAGTCGGCAGTGGGCCAGGAAATGAGGCTATCTGTGGACAATTGAAATCTAGAAATTGCTACTCTCTAGATAGCGGTGCTTGCCAGCAGTGGTACCAACTGTTGAGTGAAGTGCGTGGTTTCTAAAGTAAGCCATTTCCTTCCTCAAGTACATATGGTTATTTGAATATGCTCTTGGTGTGTTCATGAGTGGTGTTTGTGTGTGGGTGTCGGGATTCCTGCAGTGAAGATATGGAGCAGATTTTTTTAATTAAACTCTTAACAACTGCAGATACGAACAGTGTGCAGCTTTTGAAACTGCTTTTGTGTGCAGTTCATTTGTGGAGCTCGTTAAATGTTCGTCTGGAATTGCTGTATGGGAAGTAGTAATGTTCAGGGCCACGGGTTCGCGTCTTCTGAACGTTCCCAGAACGTTACAAGAGGAATGCCATGCGTAGGTGCACGCACGCACACGCATTTCCCGCGTTCTCTTTGTACGAATGAACATCCCTTCCATAAGAAAGAACCGCTCAGAGATAGCTCAGTCGGCATAGCGATGGGTTGCGGGCTAGACGGCCCCGGTTCGATTCCCGGAAGTGGAAGATATTTTAGGGACACTCGGTAGCGTAGTTGGTTGAGGCGCTATGCTACAAGCCGGAAGGTCGCACAGGGACAACTTTACCTTTGATATTTTCATTCTAGGAATTAACTTAGTGCTTTAATGACGTGGGATCTTATTTCGCTTAATTGTAGTTGCGATATCGAGTTTTGCATACAACGGTTTGCTCAGCTTAAGTTTTAACTCCCTCGGGAGGATGTTAAGAGAAGATTTAATTCGGATAATACTTGCTACAATTCAGGTCAAAAGGTTTTGTATTCTCGTCTGCTGTCTAAAAACAAAAATTGGAACACACAAAACTATAATTTTGCCCTCGGTTCTATATGAGTGAAAAAACTTAATTTTTTTAATTCGCATAGTGGGTGTTTGGAGTCCAGTTGGGTCCACTCGGCACGGCGGCCACTGATTGGCCTATTATACCTGCCCCAGGTGATTATGATGATGGAGAATTTGGTGGAATGAAGATTGGCAGGGAAAACCGAAGTACTCGGAGAAAACCCTCCCCAGCGCCACTTTGTCCACCACAAATCCCACTTGACCAGACACGGGTTTGAACCCGGACCGCCACGATGGGAAACCAGCGACTAACCGCTTGAGCTATGGCGCGACCTGGTTGAAAAACTTAGTCTCTCACATTAAGCGAGGAACATAGACTGAGGGTGTTTGAGAACAGGGTGCTGAGGAGAATATTCGGACCGTAGAGAGATGAAGTGACAGGAGGTTGGAGAAAACTGCATAATGAGGAGCTCCATAACTTGTACTCTTCTCCAGGTATAATTAGAATGATCAAGTCTAAGAGGATGAAATGGGCAGGACATATAGCATGAATGGGTAGAAGAAGAATGCGTATAGGATTTTGGTGGGAGAATCAAAAAGGGACCACTAGGAAAACCAAGACATAGGTGGGTGGATAATATTAAAATGAATCTTAGAGAGATACGATGTGATGGTATGGACTGGATAGATGTGGCTCTGGATAGGGACCAGTGGAGGGCTCTTGCGAACACGATGATGAACCTTCGGGTTCCATGAAATGCTGGGACGTTCTTGAATAGGTGCATATTTGGCGGCTTCTCAAGAAGGGCTCAACTCCATGGAGTTAAATTTTAACTGCTCGGCACGTGATAGAGATTTCGAATGTAAGAGTTACAGATGTGCGATTGTGCTGATGACAGTATTCATGACTCTGTGTTTAACTCATTAGGAACTAACCTGTGCTTGAAACAAAGAGACATTCAAGCTTTATCTGCCTCTTACCAATGCGCATGTGCATGCAATTCAACGTATAAAACGTCCCGTATTTACGTTTAAGATAGCGATATATTCGCCGTAATATATTTTATCATTGTTTTGTAACGTTCGGGATGCAGGGTAACGTAATTAATTTAAATAATTTTTAAACTGGGGTGTTATGTGACAGGAGGGAGGGAAGTAGCTTAGCGATAAGTTGGTATTACTGGTATAATGATGGTCCATATATAGGTGGCAGAAGTGGGGGGATTGTTCGAGTGAAATATTGGCTGCTATGTACAGTCTCTAATTCCCTTTACCACCATCTATGCTGAAGCTGTAAAATGTGGCTAGAGAACGGTTACCAACCCCTCTGGTTCTCACACATTGTACCTGGATCTGTTTTGGTTTTGTTTCACTAGTATTACTTTGTGTGCGTGTGTGTGTTATTTGAATACTGGGTTTTCGGAAGGGGTAGGAGGGTTGATCGTCCCGGGTGTGCTGTAGACATTGCCTGGCTACAAGGCTGCATTGTGGTGTTCAGTTATATTGTACAGCCTGCGTCAAATTATAGTAGCCCCTCTCTGTTTGATGGCTTCAGGCATATACCCCGTATCATACAGTGGTGTTCTGAAGTAACGGTTATGCTGTGTTCTTTTCGGTGTTGTTCCTTCTGCAAGGAATAACCTAAGTGGTTAGGGGTTCCTACCGTCGTCTTACAGCCCCTCTTCCCTGATAACCTCCAGCTTCATGTGTTCCGTGTTGGGTTCTCGCCTCCAGAAACACATTGTTTTTGCTCTTCCCCAGTTCCGTCCCTAACTGCATATTCGTTTTAGAAAGAGTTGTTGAATATACCCTCCTCTAGTTGACCGCGCCATAGCTCAAGCGGTTAGTCGCTGGCTTCCACCGCGGCGGCCCGGGTTCGATCCCGGTTCTGGTCAAGTGGGATTTGTGGTGGACAAAGTGGCCCTGGTGCAGGTTTTCTCCGGGGACTTCGGTTCCCCCTGCCAATCTTCATTCCACCAATTGCTCCACAATCACCCTCACCTATCATCTGGGGCTGGTACAATAGGCCAGAAGGGGCCGCAGTACAAGGGACTTAATCCCATCCCACTAGCAATAAAAAAAATACCTTCCTCTACCGGATATGATATCAGTGTAGGCATTTAGGCGAAAGGTGAAGCTGTCCCTGTAACAGGCCGTGGAGACGTCACATATGGATTATTTTTCCCATTATTCTGCACCTACCAGTTCCGAATTCCTCTGCTATCAGGTTGATATCCCGGCAGGCTGACGTCTCGAAACTTTGACTCTGTTCAACTGAACTCTTCTTTATAACAGCTTTGCGCGGGCTACACGGGAAACACAGCCTGCATATTGTTGGGAAGGCGTTTTTACAGCGCTGTTGCATAGCAACGGAAGTTTCTGGGTTGTTGCTTGTGTATTCGTTTGCCGCGGGAATGTGTTTACCAGGTCGTTGCGTAATAATGAACGTCTGTTCTGCCTTCGCTTCTCCATCCTCTGGGGGTCATGTCACAATATCAACCATCTGAGGCAGCTGCTCCTTCGCCCTTTCTCTCGTCTCATTACTAGGAGCACTAGTTCGACGTTTGTACATAGCTTGACCCCTTTGCGGATTTCGTGCGGGAGGGTATACTTTACGTCCTGAAAGGACGGCAACATAATAAAAAAGTAATCCCTCCCCTTTTGCTTATGCATATTCCATACCGGGCTCCCTCATAATACAGTGCTTCTAATAAATTCCGTCCTCTCCTTTTATCTTGTTTGTATTACTTTATCTTTGTTTTATCTTTCCCATATCCGTCTCTTTTGACTTCCTTCCTCTCAGTTTTTTATACAGCCCCCTTCCTCCCTTCCACATATATTCAGTGGAATGTTTTATGTTTATTCTATCTACGTAACCCATCTACCCTATCACGACTAACTGAATATTCAAATGTCTCTCCCACGAGCCCCATGTTTTGTTGTAGGATGTTTTGTGTTTATACATCATGCGTCGTAAGGTTCACTTTTGTGTTTGTTTACATGCTGTAAATAGACCTTAGGTATAGTTTGAAATAATGTACCGTAAAAGGGAATTTTAAAATTAAAATATAAAATTCAATATGTTGTTGTTATCCGTTTTTTTTGTTATATTCACTACGTGGTTAAAATAAAATGTGTGAATATTCGAAGCGTTATTACTTCCACATGATGATAACGGTAAATGAATATGTTTAAAGTGAAAAAAAATCATTTAACTCCTTGTAGCCTTAATGTCGTTTAAGTGGTATTTAAAAAACAAATTCCTATTTCACGGAAGGCCTTCTGTGTCGCTCTTGCAGAGATCGGCCTATTGATAGCTGTGTAAGAAGATTACTAGACTTTTACTGGTAATATGAATCAACAAGGTTTCCGTAACGTAAAACGAAAATCATCAATTTTAATACGTTAATTCCAAATGTGTATGAAAAAGAATTCTGTCACTTCACAGTTTTGTGCTCCGAGTCAAAAAGTCCGGTTTTCTCTTCCCCCCCACTTTTATATTCATTTGTAATGTTATTTTAATTTTTATTAGGCGTTATGTTATAAAATTATGTTCTGATAACGAAATAAACTTTAAAATTGAATTTAAATAAAGTCATTATTTTGCATTGCGCATTAAGTGGCATGTGCGTACTTGCATGCAACAAACAAAAATAACATCGTATTGCCAACTTTTCGAAGTAATTTTTTCCCACCAGCGTACCGAAATCTATACAAACAACGTCCGTATTACGGAAAACCTGATGATGTGTGCTCTGTACCACACGAAACATATGACCACTGTGTGACGAAATGTGAAGGGTTTCCACGTTATAGCAGGTGGGTTTTTTAAAGGTGTAATGAAATATAATAATTAATTTTCTTATAATTTTGTGGTTTTATGTTATTATGGAAGACTTCCATTTTCTCTTTTCTAGGTAAGTTCCCCGTGTAGCTGCTCAGGAAGGTGTGACGTCATGTAAGCCAGGCACGTGATCGGCGAGCCTAGCAGCGGACACGACTCGGGGTGTGGCTGCCAAGCCTTGTTGCGAGTTGCTCCGATCTGAATTACGTTTGTATGTGGATTCATTAATAAGCTGGAAAACTCTTCCACTTTTCAGATTTCACGAAACTTCTTTCGTCGGATTACGTAGGAACCTAATAGCCGAATTTTTTAAAAACTTTTCGTTGTCAGGGCGCTAAATATTTTCCTAAATAATGTTAAAGTATATTGGTGTACTAAGGCTAATCTAGACGTAACGATGTGCTTACACCCCTTATGGAGGCGTGTTCGAATACCTCCACCATAGCCCTACGAGTCTTAGGAGGCGACGAAAAGGGAACCCGGTGCCTGGGGGTATAACCGGGCCACCCTGTTCCTGGGGGATATAAATACGAGGACCTGGCCGTCCATGTTGGGGGAGTCTCGAATCTGAGTCAGAAAATATGGTTATGAGGCCCGCGGGACTCGGACCTGAGAATGACTACGCTGGCGAGGCCAGGAGCAATTGTAAACGACAGATCCATCCTCTCGTCAGAGAGGATGTTACGTAACACCGCAAGTGTTCAGTTGAAAAAGAAAATTACTGGTCGTGAATCTCAAGGGGCTTGTCGTCAAGACGAACTGATTGGCGGTAAACCGCCAGTTGTAAAGTAACTCTGATATAACGCTATAGATTTTTGTTCAAGTTTCTTGGGGTAGGGAGAGACTGCGGCTACTAACTTGCCTATTGTGCCAGCCCCAGATGATGAATGTGGATCAGTCCGTGGAATGAAATTTGGCGGGGGAAAACGAAGTACTCTGAGGAAACCTGTCCTAGTGCCACTTTGTTCACCACACATCCCACTTGACCAGACCCGGGATCGAACCCGGACCGCCGCAGTGGGAGCTGGTGACTAACCGCCTGAGCTATGGCACGGTCATAGGCTTACATTCGATAGGTGCTGGGTTCGAATCATAGCCAGGACACAGATAATGTAAATTCGTGCGTTTCATTTTTCTCCCCTCATTCCAAACATTCTGTGACAATACCTCAATCAGACGACCACCGCTTCCTTTCAGATCCTTTCCAATTCGACGTTCATCTGCCATCCGATTATTGTAACCACAGACGGCGCTGTGAAGTACCCCCACTCACAAGATGCATATTTTATAGGCTTGAATGTGAACTTGGCTTCGCCGAGCGACAGCTGTAGGCGTGACGTAACGTCACATGACGTCAGCATGGGAGGGAGTGTTAGCAGGTTGATATGTCTGAGAGGGGCTGCCTTCACGGAGATACTTTTCATCTGCATAAAATTGGGTTTCAATATTCATAACTGATATCACATGCATAAGTAAAGGTTTTGCAAGATGGAGGTCAGAACGGTGTTACGTACTGTTTGCGTATTTCGTTTCGGAGCGATGTGCGGCTCTTTCTTACCTTACTTAGTAGGCTTATGAGATCACCATGCTGTCGGTGTGTCCCCCTATAAACTTTAGAATGCCAGAAACTTGGTATGTATGTCATGGCACCTGAGCCCATCTCAACGTCGTACTTCATAAGTTCCTCTCATCAGTTTTTGTTCCCGTATGTGTATTCCTCCATGTCATTGCTAGGCAACGGCCCGCTAGAAACGTTATCGCGGCAGCAAATACACACGCAACAATAGAAGAATCGTTGAACGCATTGCTCTCTGTGCTGTCCATGTTGTATAAAAGGAAAACAGTGGATTAGTTGTTCCCAGATGTTCTTGTTTCTGTTTTGCAACTCTCGTTCCGCGTGTTCGAGATGAAGTGACAAAAGCTTGGGACACAGGCATCAGAATGTCTGCTCCTCGCCTGACACACGAAATAACGCTGTTAAATGGATAGAACTTTGTTTCACATTCGGATGGTCCCAGGTTCAAACCTGAACCCAGAGACCGAGCGAGAATTGGCGCCCTTAATGCACCAAGAATGGATCAATTAAATGTGTAAATTCACAAACGTATTGGGAGCTCGGATGGCTCGGTCGATATAGCAGCTAGAATAGCAACTGGACGACCAGGTTATTGGGGTTCTGTTTCGTTACTAAGTAAAGACTAGTGAAAGCAGACTGAGAAGACAGTGTGGAGTGATGTTTAGTGTGGAAATTAGCAATAGTTCAATAATTATTTGTAGTTACGACCTCTGAGTGGTCAGTAAATCTATTCACCATACCAAACCCCGTCTATAATCACTAATACACATGACAGTATTTATATATTGCGTACACGGTGGAAAAGGAAATATTTGGATCTTAGAGGGGCGGTGTCTCGTAAGACTGGAGTAACTGCTTAATGACGAACTTCATAATTTATGCACTTCGCCAAGTATCAGTGCAATCAGATGAGTAATAATGAGATGGACGGGACGTGTAGTACGAATGGGAGAGACGAGAAATATATACAGAGTTTTGGTAGAGGAATCTAAAGGACATATACCTCTAGGAATACCTAGGAGATAAATAGTGTGGCATGTGGACCCGTTGCTAGACAACGACCGCGAAATAAGACGTTACTAGTCAGCGACGCTTAAATAGCAATAGACGAACGGCGTTTTCTACGCGGTCCGTTTGAAGATCTTATAAGTGTAACCACATAGCTGTTGCAGTTAGAGAATTTCTGGGGTTTGGTCATTGTGAGCTATTGCTATTAGAAGCTGGTAGCTGAAGCACGGGAATACTTCGCGAACCCAGATGAGAGGGAACGTCTGCCGTTGGAAGCCGCTACCAAGCAACGGCAGTAAAGATGTGACTGTGTAGCCTAATATGCGTGTAACAGTGAACTGTAAAGCCATTGAATCTGCTCATCAATCCAAAACCCGTCTGTAGTTACACTCCATACACGTGATAATATTAGAATTGATCTTGAAACAGTTTGAGGTGGACTAGAATACGATTGGGTTTATAGAAACCTGCAGAGAATGAAACAAAGAATCTTTACCCCGTCGGTTTCTTGTAACGTTGATAAAATTATGAGAAGAAGGAAGTAAGTAGCTTGAAACGGCTCAAACGCGAGTTTGTAAAGCACATTTTCTGCCCTCCCTTGCAAGGATGAAGTCCGGGCGATGTCCACTGGCAGGCCCTTGTGAACATGGTACTAAAACTTTAGGTTCAATAAAATATTGACGTTTCTTGACAGTGTAATCAAGCCTTATCTCACCAAGTTCCCTGCTGCATTGAGCAAGTTCTGTATCGCCGTGTGTTTCATTGTGTTAATCCAAACTTACTCTGCTTGTGTGAAGATCTCTGTTCCATTAACGACGAAAGCTATATTAACTGTGTAAGCTTGTTTATAATTGCTACACATGATCTCAGCCTTTGTGACTCTAAGACACTGCCACCTTCATGTCCCAGTGTTGCAATTACTCCAGCCCTTAGTATACTGTGTCTGAAACATCTTGGGATATGCCTCATTATCAGGAAGTGACGTAGATGTTTACATTATAATTAGAAAGTTGCTGGTATCTGTTTTCGTCATACAGTTAGAACAGAAATCCCCATACCGGAGATCTCGTTGAACACACAGGGACTTTTCTTTCCATAAGGTTGCCTACTCAAGGTGTGACGTAACTTCAGAGATGTTTTGGACAGAGTTGATGAGTCGTACTTTTCTGCAAGTATGTAATTGTTGCATCTTATATTGTCATGGCGATAATCATGAACATTGTCTTCTAGCGTGTAACACTTTACACTCTGGTAGATCATTACCAACATTTCGAAGTAATCTTCTGCTTCCATTTTCAGGATAAAAGAATATTTAACCTTGAAACTGGAGGTAGGGGTTTATCCGATACGTCGGTAACATTTTACTAATTGCCACGGCATCACATCCAAGAACACTGTCATCTTGAAGGATATGATTGTCCTGTATTGAAATCATGAAATTTTCTTTATATCATGAAGCTGTATCAGCTTTATCATTATGATGACGATGATAGGAATAATGTAAAGATGACTTTTTAGCATAGTTTTGTGCGATCTCCATGCTGTCCACCCATCAACTTTTGAATGTCTGAAGCAATCTTTACGAAACTTGGTATGCATGCCATGGCACCTGAGCCCATCTTAACGGCATACCACATAAATCCCTTCCATCAGTCTGTGTCCATATGTGTATCCTCTATCGTTGCTAGTCAACGGCTCGATAAAAACATTACCGCGGCAACGAATACACACACGACGATAAAATTGTTGGACGCGTCGTTTTCTGTGTTGTTCTTATCGTATCAAGGAAAGTATGCGATTAGTTCTTCCCAGATCTTTTTGTTCACTAATGGTCGACACTGTAGTTTGATGGTTGTTTATTTCACGACGCTCTCATTGTCTAGACTGTATAGCGTTGCATGATAGGATGGTTAATGAAAGATGAATTTGGACTGAAGAGGTCATATGCTGATGGAGGTCCTATTCCAGCATTAGACTAAAGTGCCTGAGAAGAACCACGAAATGTCAGAGTAGCTGGTGTCCCCGACGAGATTCGAACCGAGCTCTACCGCTGCGTGTATGTGTTTGGTGACCGAAACTGTGTTCGCAATACTGACTTCAACGCTACTGCCATCTTTTGGGTTCTGTCGAAACTGTTCATGAGTTTCATTTCCTGTTTCGTTTCCATTTGTACGACGTAAAGACAAACCGACGATTTTTGTCCTTCGTAAACTTAACATATAGGCTGTTGGCCTGTACTGATAACAAATTTCTTTCCCCATGTTTTACCGCGAACTGTAACGCAGTACCTAAATAGAATCCATGAATACGAATTAATATCTTCATGAACTTGTTTTTTTAAACGTAACAAATAAAATTATCGATGTTAATTGAGAATTCAACAAAATATTTGCCATTTCTAGTGTAAACATGTAACATCATTGAAAACAAACTAGAATTAAATGTTTGAATTATGTTTGTGTGTAAACATTTGTATCAGTTCTAAATCGAATGTGGCCAACGCATATATTAAACGCTACCTGCCAGAACATGGAGTTTAACGAGAGACGTGTATACATAGGATATTCCGTAAGCGCAGAAACACATGCAGAACTGGAGTTCTGACGATGTTCAGTATACCCACCATGCACGCAAACATCTGTGCGCGTTCACAAGGTGGGCATCTTCGTCTAAAAACACCGCCTTGTTTATGTTACAAAACAGTGTTTCGGAGACTGGATTCTATCTCCGTCTTCAGGTACAACCTACTCAGTTTGTCCCAATCGACAGAGCTAGTCATTACCTCTGGACACGTGTACTAGCACCAAGATAGGGTATACAAGGCAAACACAGCACAAACCGACTACGAGAGTTAAGAAATCATTAAATTATTAAAACTTCACACGTATGAGGCCTTGCACCAGAGAACTATCTCGATAGAAATCATCACTGACACAGTCTCTGTTGTCTAGTGGTCAGAGTTCCTGGCTGCAGATGAAGAGGTCCCAGGTTCGATTTACAGCGCTACCAGATTTTCTTAGAAGTAGTGGGTCTGCAACGGGGTCCACTCAGCCTCGTGAGGATAACTGAGGAGCTACTTGAATGGAAAAATAGTGGCTCCGGTCTAGAAAACTGAAATTAACGGCCGTTGGTGTTCGTTGCGCTGACCACGTGACACCCTCTATCCGCTAAAGTGGGCACTAACTTCGCCGAAAAGCGGCGACCGCTCAGTCGATATAGTTCGGTTGCGGACTAAAGCCACGCAGTAATCATCACTGGAGATATAAAATAATCCATATGGTACCACCACAAGAAAAACAGATTGTTTCCTCTCAAACTACACTTGATGGAGTTGCAGTCTCTTGACATCTGCTGGGAGAAGTGTCCACACTGGGCAGACTGATCGGATGGTCCAGCAGAGACAGGTGGGCTCCTTCCTTGTATTTCGTGTATGTGGTGTTGGGTTCGATCTGCAAGACCTGCACTTCATTCTAACAAATTTTGTGGCCTTCCTCGGCTTGTTTCGCGGATGTAACGTGTGTGTGTCGAGTGAGGTTTCCGGTACGGGGATTTTGGTTCACATCTCGTGTTGAGAATATAGTCTATTGCCCTGACAATTACATATCGAATTGCGACATTGCGTGACGCTTTTGATGGTCAGAGAGGAAGTCTATTGCTCATGGTTTCAGAGTTACGGGCTGTGCAGTATATTGAACAGCGTAGTTCATCGCGTGAGGTGAATCGTGTGTATTGTTTACATATGTAGAGAAAGCAATGGGATTTTGTAGTGTCATACACGTGGGTATATTTTTGTACTGGACAAACAAGGCTACAGCCGTACATTAAGCGAGCAGTACATCACAATTCTGTGGTAGAGTTCATGGGTTCATAGCAGCACAGTGCACTGAAATAACAGAAACGAGCGCTTTTAACACCCTCAAAAAAAAAACAAATTTCCTGAAATCTGCTATGCCAAAAGCAAAATGAAAATTATATATATAGACATTTTCAACACAATTATGACATTCACCATACGCAACCAAACCTGTCCGACAGTGCAAATGGGCAATGTTTATCTACCCCAGAAAAATGAAGTGAAATACCTGGGAATGCATCTCGATAGACACTGACGTGGGCAAAAGAAAATAGCTCAACCTAAAAGCGAACAAATGCACTGGCTACCCGGGCGAAGATGAACAGTATAAAGCAGTACTCAAACCCATATTTAACCGTGGAGTTGAGCTAAGGGGACAGCCTCCCAATTCCAACATCGAAATCCTCCAGCGCTTTCAATCCAAGCCTCTCCGATCCAATATGAACGCACCTCGGTACATAAACAGCCACAGGATCCGTGAACACAGTGCTCAGGGAACTAAAGAGTGGAATTGCAAACACTTAAGGAAACTAGAAAATCACACGAATGCAGTAGCAGTGAACCTACTGGACAATAGCGAAACTACACATAGACTGAAAAGATACACAGTCCTAACTCTACCAGAGACCTGAGTAAAACCCCAATACAGGAATTAAAATGATACCTAAGTGAACAAAAAGAAGTATGTGAGTTACACCACTGAACATAACTCATTCACGAGCCAGTACTTATTGAACGTATACATTGTACATTTATTAGGAAAAAAAAAAAATATATATATATACACTTTGTTTAACATACAGAATTAGTTGATGTACAGATATGCAAACAGAATTACGGAATGCGCGCTAAACTAGGGCTGTGTTTTCACTTGTATTGAATGAACTCTATGTATTGATCAGCATGAACGCATTTATCTGTAATTGCTCAAGTTAACCCCCCCCCCATTTTGAATTCCAAGCCATTTGTTTTGTGTTAGTTAAAACAGGCGATATATTTTTGGATAGCAACATCCGGTCTCGTTATCCTGATACCGTCACAGTAATTCCGCGCTTCAAATACGATAATAATTGTGAAATCCGTACTATCTAAATATAGTATTGCTTCGAATTTGTTCCTCTTAATCACTGATAGGTGGTCTGTTTGTTCGGCTGCGTGTATTTGGTGTTGTTATCTTGAATGTCAATTTATTAGCGGGTTTTATAAAAATTCCACTTGGTTACGTCAGAAGCCACTGTTTGTACATGCGTCTCGATTCCTTTCTTTAATTCCGGAGCGTTCTGACGATATAATATTCAGAAATACCGGGGTTTGGGGCTCTACCTCTCGTCCGGTATTCTAGAAACTAGGCAACATAACTTTCGAGAACAGGACCTGTTTCCATCCTCAGGTGAAAGGGGAAAACACCTGCTCAGTTGGGTCCCTTAGAAAGAGCTAACCTGAATCACTGCACAATCCTCAGTCAAATCGCCTTTATTTGGGTACAGTGGCTTGGCGGCAGATGAAACCTGAAGGTTATCTTTCGCGATATTACTCCATTGAAAGTCAACCGACATTTCGGAGGAACATATCGGCTTCATTTTCTTTCACGGCTTATTCTTCGACCCTGAAGATGGGGCGATATGTTCCTCGAAAACTTCAGTTGACTTTGAAGAGACTACAGGGCCTTGTATCCCAGAAAGTAGTAAGTACTCTTCATAACCACAGGTGGGGGAACCTCAAATCCTACAGATGTATCCTGTTCTCATCTTTACATCAAATTTCTTTCTTGTGTATTTTTATATTAATAATCTTCGATCTGTGTCGAGGTAACCCAGATTCTCCAATCGAAACGCTGTACCCATCAGTGACGTCTCCTGTGCGTTCCCTTTGCCCCACACATCTCATTCTCCTGATGATTCTGATGATAATTGGTGAAGAGTGTAAGTTATGAAGCTCCTCTTTATGCAGTTTTCTCCTGCCGTTTGTTGCTTCATCCCTTTCACATCCAAAATATTCCCTCTGCGCCCTGCTGTTAAACACTTCAGTCTATGTTTGTTGCGTGGGACGCAAGTTTCACACCCATACAGAGCTGCAGGTGACCCGACGTTTAATTCTTACGTATCTAGACAGCAGGCGACAAAGTTTCTGAACTGGTTGAAATCAAGTATTTCACTCCCCGCCACAATTTAATTAACCCTTAATTCAGTTATTAACGCAGATTTTACTTGTTAGTGATGTTCCAAAATATCTTAACTTTATCATCTAATCAGCTGTTTTCGTGTTTACGTGTTTATCCTGTACTTTCATGACGAACAGGGACATGTACTTCATTTTCCCTGTGTTTACATCTAGACCAACCTCATCCTTGTACCACCGAATTGAGCTACAGCGAGTATAATTAATTCAATTTTTATATATCTGAATCTTTACTTCACCGCTGACAGTGGTCGTACGGCTTGAGGCACAAAATGTCTTCTCCCTCTCGAACACTGGGGACTTTGGTTCGAATCTCACTCGAGGCATGGATGTGTGTCCCAATTTCTTCTGTGTTTGTGTTGCTATTATAGGTAGTGGCCTTGCGACAGGGCTGATCCCACCCAAGGAGTCCTTCCGACTGTCTACAAGATCCATAGATCCAGATTAATTTTGAATGGGAAGAGGCCACAAGGTCTAATACGTCAAAGGAAGAAGAAAAATCGTTACATCCGCTCTTTGTTATAATAACATTAAATTAAAATATTATCCCTGTGCTTAACTAATTAAGCACTACGCCATGAAGGCGTATGGAGGAGTGGATATATAGATCACATTTTCTTGACCTCGGCACTGGCTTCAGGTGAGTGGTTAGCTGACGCTTCGGCCGCTTTACCCCCGGTAACCATTCGGCAGGTGGCTGAGTGGACCCCAGAGCCGGTCTGAACGACGTGGAGAAGATAAAATTCTTGACTACCGGGACTCAAACTCCTACCCCTCTTTCGTCCAGCCCGTAGCCAGTCGCTATACCGGCTGCTATGATGATAATAATAATAATAATAATAATAATAATATTGCAAGCTGGCCCAATGTATATACGTCGTCCGCAAACGGTCCGTTTAGTTGCCGGGGTGAGCTGAGGTCATGTCAGATGCTTCACCCTGGAATCTCATCCGAACTCGACGTGCCATGAAATGAGGAGGGCGTCATGACAAGATCCAGTGTCTCCCAGAATGGAAGACGTGTCAGGATGTAGGAATTACAGTCATTGCAAAGTACATGTTACGTTCCCATCGCAAACTTCTCCTTCCGCTGTCCCCAGACCAGTGTACACTGTGGCCGTCACTTCTGGAAATGGGACGCAGCAAACAAATATGACGTCAGTCTGCCACGTGACGCCGTGTGGTCTGGTACGTAGCATTCCTGAGGAACCTGCTAACTCAATCTTGAGGGAACGGGAAGCGGAAATAACCCAGTAATGAGTAACATAACTCGTTTTCATAATTTATCTTGTTTTATATATATATATATATATACACACACTCCACAGCCCTTTGGACCTTGGCCGCTTCTTAAATTTCTTATTCCCGTACACAGTCGGTAGGACTCCCTGGACGGGGGATCGGCCCGTTGCAAGGCCGCTACCTACACGCAGAACAACACAAACACAGAATAAACACACACAGACATCCATCCCTTGAGTGGGATTCGAACACAGGATACTAGTGTTCGAGCGGGGAAAGAAGGGCCGTGCTTTAGACCATGCTACCACTGTGATCGGATTTCTTGAACACTTACTCGTACAGAACGGAAGTCCAAATAACTACGTCGGTCTCGCTGAGCTACACACTCGAAAGTTCACTATAACTACAGCACATATAGAGTCTTCTCATTACGCGTTGCTCGTTGCTTGGTAGCGGCTCCTAACGGCATACGCTACTATTCCTCTGGCCTCTGGAAATGTCCCCGGCCTCAGATAATAGTTTCTCACTTCTTACAACCGCAGCTCTCAACTAACTGACTGACCGCTAAATTTCTGCTGGTCCTCGCCAGCATAGTCATTCTTGGTGGGACCCATAACCATGTCTTACTCTCTGGCTGCTCTAGGGACCTTTATAACTCCCCACTCACGATCAATCACAACTGAACTATAGTTCTCGTGCATTGCCCCGGCACATACCGCACAGAAAATGTCTCTTCCATTATTGCGTGTTCTTTCATTTCCGGGGAAACAGCGTGTCCACAGAGCTGTTCCCTGGCAACGGTCGTTGTACTGTCGCCTGTTCACACCTGTGTTACTTGGCACTGGGTCTGCAAGTCACGTTATATAAAAGTAGAATTTAGATTGTGGTCTTCTAGGTTATGCCACCGTATATTCTGGTACGTTATTATTAAGTTTGGCAGGAGCATACTCCCCCCTGAAGATGTAGGTAGCATGTACCTGCAAAACGTCTATATCCATCTAACAGACTGCACGGTGTCAGAAGACCAGAACATATGCCTCTGAATACAGTTTTAACCTGAGTTCGGATAATAATGTTACTTTCCCGGTATAATGAGTCAGTTTAGCTCAGTGACTGTGCTGACTAGAGAAATGGAATATTTGGGTATCGGGATTCATTTCCCGCCTGGAACGAGAGATTTCTGTCCTCCACAGCGTTCAGACCTAATTCGGGTCCCACTCAAACTCCTGTCAGCACATGTAGCAGCGGATGGGCAGGAAGGGGTTGTACGTGTATCTCCGAGTATGCCGACAGGTAGAGAGTTCGTTAATTAGTAAGATGGAGCTTAGGGAAATGGGCTGTGAGGATGGGAGGTGGATGGAACTGGCTCAGGATCGTGTCCAGTGGTGGGCTTTGGTATTAGCAGTGTTGAACTTTTGGATTGTACTATTGAGAGTCAGTTTTTGTAAATATAAGGGAATTTTATAAAGCCTATTATCATTATTTTTGGAAGGATGAACATTTTGAATGAATAATGAAGTAGCCTTGTTGAATTTCGTCTGTACTAACAAGCCATTATCCTGGTTTCTGTGATGTACCTCAAGTAACAGGAGAGCAGCTGCTGGTTGCCATAGCGACAGCAGACAAGATCCGACTCGACGGCCTACCCTATGAGCTGTCCAGACTTCACGCAGGATTCACACTGACGTGCGTCCGATATCCTTCACCTGTGATCCCTTTAGATACCCACCTGGGACCGGGCCCATCTATCATACTTAGTCGCCCCGAATTGCATAAGGCTGAGTAACATTATAGTGCCCTCCTAACCCTTTAAAGACCAAATTTCTTCTAAATTATATATAAAGATTCAGTTCGTACCTCACAGGAAACATTACGTCTCCGCTACAAAGCCCAACCGGTTAATGCTGTTTAGGGAAACAGTCGCTGTTTATTGTGAGAACCATACGGAACACACAGATACACTGCGTGGGCAGAATATATAGCAATTCAGTCCGTACCTCACAGGAAACACATTTCGTCTCCGCTACAAAGCCCAACCGGTTGATGCTGCTTAGGGAAACAGTCGCTGTTTATTGTGAGAACCATGCGGAACACACAAATAGACTGTGTGTGCAGAACCTAGAGGTTTCGTATATTAAAGCAGGTGGTACATATAATTGCCACTGGTCTTTAGAAGCTGCAGTATTTGAAGTGTGAAATGCATTTTTAGCCTACTTTCTTTATCTCGAAAAAAAAAGGGAAGCGTTATGAGTTCAACTTGATGTCTGTGCGTCTGTGTATCCCTTGCTCTAATTTTTTCGTTTTATATGTGGTCCGTGTCTTGGCAAGGTAATGTAGGCCGTTAGTTCTTCCCCGAACATTTTGTAATGATATTCTAACATGCTGAGTTTGTGCTTCACGATAAATACATTTCTTCTGAATTATAAACGCGAAACTGTTCGGACTGTTTGTAGAAGCGATCGCTGTTTATTGTGGCACGAGAAACAGAACTATATCTTGTGGGCGGAATGCAAAGCTTCTAATGTTAAAGCGAGTACCGCATAGTCACGTGTGCTTCTGAAAATTTACAAGATGGGAACGGTTGTGTAGCAAGCAATGCTACTTTGTTTGATTCAATCTTTGACCCTCAACATGGAGACACTACTTTCCTTCGAAACGTCATTGAATATCTGTCAGGCTGCACGGTGTCACATCCCAGAAGATAGCACTCATCTTTGTTACCTCTCCGAGGACTTCGTCTCTTGTTAGCTTTGGCTTGCAGCCTGTGAGATTCGAAGCAGAGACGGCGCCAACATTGCCACGGAGTGTACATCATGTCACTTGTACAAGATGTCTTGCTTCTGTCCGCTGTTCACTGATATAGGAGCTTCATTACATTTGGGTTACAATCCTGAAAGAATGAGGATCCTCACTGAGTGCTTCAAGAAGACAGTCGGTCTCTTGAAGGAAGGAGTTGTCATTTATAAATTACTGGACGATCGATAGCGAGGAGTGTGGAGAGAATTTAATTTTGTACGCTTAGTTATCTCATTCATGCCCCCATACTTTGCGAGAAATCCAAATTGAACTTTATTAAATTTCTGAAGAATTTAGTAAATTTACACTTTTCGTAACAGTTCTGGCGTGTTGGTCCTGTTATTGGGTTTAAAAGCATAACAGTCGCTTATGTTTAATTGTCTTGAAAACCGTAAGGCTTAGCGCAGTCGGTATAACGACTGTCTACGGGGTGGACGACAGAAGGGTCAGGGTTCGAATCCCGGTATGGTAAAGAATTTATTCGAATTTATTGTTCTCCACGTTGTCCAGACCGGCGCTTGGGTCTCCCAGCCTCCTGTCCAATGGCTCTTGCCCTCGGGTAAAGCGGTCGGGGCGTCAAGCAGACCACTCACCTCGAGCTAGTGCTGAGGTCCCATACATCTTCATGTCGTAGTGCTTAATTAGTTAAGCACAGGGACAACGTTACATTTACCGTAAAGTTTATCCAAAAGGCGTCTTAGGCTTAAAGTGAGCTTTGTTTTTATCAGCAGGTTCTGTTCGAAACATTTTTTGGTTCTGTGAATATGTTTCGGAATTACCGGTTGGTGTGTGTCGTCTGGAGGACAGGAACACATACAAACATTGAGATAACGTGTCAGTCTTCGCCGATATTAACCCAATCTCGAATAAATTGACAAAATTTAGTAAAATAATTGTCTTAATGGACCCTGGAGTTTCGGCACGCTTACAAGCGGACATAACTCGACAAAGAAAACAGGCGCCGTTTTCCCTCCACCGATACAGAAAGGTCTCAGTTACTCAGCAGTGAAAATGCATGGTGGATGATTTTATGGTCATTTAGAAAAATGAATTTAAATATATCAATATGGCTGTCAACACAACTGTAAATGAAGGAGTTCCTTTTCAAACGAAATTGAAAATGTATTTATTTAGATATGCTTAGATTATTGTTACATGTTTGGATCTATATATAGGTCATCATGAGACATTCATGAAGTGTAAATCAGGTTTAGTTTGAAAACGATCTCTTTCAGTTATCGTTGCTTTGACGGCCATGTTCATAGATTCTATACAGGTTATCTTTCAAAACATAAAAACTTTGCTGCATCACGTTTGGATAAAGTATGAACTTCCCTCTTACTGTTTTCTCTGTGATGCTGAGCGAGAGGGCTGGGCGGTTACTCACAAGTTTACTTGTTGTCAACGTCTGCTGGAATTCAAACAACTTTTCTCCCATCTCGTCACCTTTTTCCTTGTTACACAAAGCGATTTCCATTGTGGCAGTGTTGCTCTCCCTCTGAATGTTGTCAACAGACATTCTCGGTTTATTTTGTACGTTTCTTTACCTTTGCTTCCTCCTTCCCCCCTCCTTCACTCTCTCTGTTAGGCATTTTGTCCAACTAGTCGTCAAGCTGCATGTTGTTGTTTCTGTATTTACACCCAGCTGACGCATAAGCAACTGCCTTACTCTGTATTGCTCATCTCTGAAAACGCAACCCATATGGGAGCCAGTGCTACACTCTTGTGGTTCGAAGTCGCGTTCATATTTGGGAGATCCCCTGCCAGAAATTTGGTATGGAGGCCAGTACTTTCGGGATTCGTTCATGCTTCTGATCAACGCTATGTAAACTTAACGCCTTATCGTCGTTAAAACAAGAAATGATTTCGTCTGGTATTTGGTGTCGCGTGATTTAGAAGTTTAAAAGCTTTTCGGAAGAACGTACTATATCCATCTTCAGAATAGAAGAATAAGCGAAATAGAACCAACCACGGAACCAGCAAAACGTATTACCGCTAATTACACTTCGTACCGACTGCTCATTTGGTTTCTTCTTCTACCCTGAAAATCGAGGCAGTATGTCCTTGCGAAACTTCAATAAATTTGCATTTGAGCTCACGTCGTCACAATCCAGAACATAAGGAGGAGTGAATGTGTAGATCCATAACTTTTTGACTTCGACACTAGTTCCTGGTGAGTGATCAGCTTCCTTCCCCGGTACCCATTGGATAGTGGCCTGAATGGTCCCCAGAACCGGTCTGAACGACGTGGAGAAAATAATTTTGACTCTATCAGGACTCGAACTCAGACCCCTCGGAAGCCCGTAGCCAGTCGCTATACCGAGTGAGCTATCCCCGCGCCCACAAACTGCACGTATTCACTTCTTAATTAAGGGCGGGAAGTTCAGGGGTGACGGAGTAGACGTGAGCCCGCTTTTCGTGTGCGGTACAGTGCATGACATAAATAATTCATCACGCCTGTCGGAGTTCTACGTGTTCCGGACAGTGGCGCTACGTTTCAGCATACTGACCTAGATGTCACTCCTGACATTTCGCCTTCGCAGGGTTTCCTGGTACATCTAATGGAATGCAACATCATGGACAGTCATGAAAATGTTATTTTGGGCCACGACCATTATTGGAGTCTAGGTCACACAGTAAGAGAGAAAAAAATGTGCTGTATTGGCATTCAGACGAGGCTCTGCATTTCCATATCAAAATCTGACTGGGCGCGACATCTGTGTTTATTTTCCAGTTGGATAGCGATAACGAGTGCCCGGTCAAATCGGCTCAGACGATGATGTTTCAGATTTGTATTCGGAAGTTGCTCAGTTGAAATATGTCGTGTTCGAAGGTGAAAACGAAAACCGACCATCGGTCGGAGAGTTTAACCTAGACCGTCTCAGTTCCTGAAGATGGAGGCATTATCTACTTCGAAATATTTCTGTATTTTTTACATTTCGCTTCAATGGGCCCGTCAGCGCAAGAATACTTATTTGTTTATTTATATAATACTATATATAGCGTGCTATATAAATAAATAAACAATAAAACATTGTTGCGTTGACGGTAAAAATTTTATATGTTCATTGTATATACGCAACAGGTTGCAGTTCTTAATAATAATGTCCTAAGAAGTTTCAGAAGGACACTGGTGAATTGTCTGAGAGTCTGACCGAAATTCTCGCAGTACTTGGTATCTGTACTTCAAAACAGAGGCAGAATTTCGTTCGAATCGCGTATGACGCTTTACAATACGTGAGGCCCTAACAGACCACAAGGCCCTCGACTGTAGTTTAGTTTGTCGGTGTTTACAGCACGTTTAGGCAGCCCGTAATACGTCTGTGTACTGCCGGCCGGCATACTTACTCGTGCTGAAACAGACGCTACATAAATTGCCCAAAATTGTTCTAATAAATGGTGTAACCTTTTCAGCTTGTTTATGTATTTATATTCTTCTCTGTTTATTATAATTATTAAAACGCTTAGAAAGTAGTATTGTTGTCTGTGGCTCTGTGTAACACGATCACTGTACACTTTCACAGGCGGCTAGACGTTGGGTTCACACCGTGGGGCCTCAGGTTCGATGTCGGTTGACTTCCTGTGAGGTTCGTATTGAATGAAGTGACACTAGCAGGATTTTCTACTCGTCCTTGTATTTGGTTTTCCCATGCTGTTCATTATCTCCACTGTTCCCTCATACTCACGTATACCGCCCCCTGAGGTGCGCGATAGCCCTGATCACGCAGCACCGTATCACATTCTCTGTCTTTAAGTTCGCGGCTTATCTCTGTCCCAACACTTCGCTGGTTACAGACCCACACTCGTCCTTGGTTAGGACCATAAGCATGGCTACATGTTGTGTATGAAATATTCTTTCATTTCAACTAATGTGTCTGAACGGAAATATGGACTGATATGCCACAAATTTAGCCCTTACAGAATGCCGAAAACTAGTTACTTCTTCGTAGAAATAGAATAGCAATTCTACTGGATCTGCAGGAACAGAAATGTTATGGAATAGGAAAGTACACTTTGTGTGTTCTGCTATCAGTCCCAGGTTAATAGGAGTAGTGATAGCTCAGTGAGTACAGTGACTGGACTCCGGCATGGTCGACCGTCTAATCGGGTCCCAGCAAGGACTGAGATTTACGTTCTCCACAAAGTCCACACCGGCACTCTGACTCTCCCAGTGCCCTGTTTCCCAGGTAGTAAGTCGGCTGGAGCGGGAAGCTGACTACTCATCATATAGTCATGTACGAGTCGATAGAGCTATACTTCCATACGCGACCCAGTGCTTAAAGCGAGGGACAAATTTCCTTTACCTACATCAGCGGAATAGCTCAGTCGGTGTAGCGACTGGCTATGGGCTGAACGACCGAGGGTCAGAGTTCGAGTCCTGATAGGGGCAAGAACTTTGTCTTCTCCATGTTGTCCAGACTGGTTCTGGGTCCCACCCAGCCAGAGGGATCTTTCCTCGGGGTTAAAGCGGCCAGGGCATGAAGCTGACCACTTCTAACTTGTGCCGAGGTAAATAAACGTGGATCTATACATCCACTCCCCCATACGCTATCATGGTGTAGTACTTAAGTAGCTAAGCACAGGGACAACTTTACATTTACCTTACATCAGGAAGCCGACGCCATGTTGTCTCGATTCTTACAGCGTCGTTCAGTAAGCAACTTAAGAAAATACATTAGTAGGCTTAGAGACCTTACGCATTGGGTAGATGGGCTTTGTGGTGTCTCTTCAGAATCCTTCCCTAACCTTTTGCGATACTTTGTCACCCATGAACACCGGGCGTCTCTTAGATTATACCGTCTTGTGTAGTCTAATAGGAGTCTGCCGACGTTTCGGTAAAACGTACCGCCTAAATCTATAGGGTCAAAGACTAAACGAAACAAGCAGCAAGAAAGCTGTGAAGATGGAGTTGGTGCTTTACTGTGACACGTTAAACATCTACAAGACTACGGCGCCGCGTTAAACACTCTTCATGTGTTCATCTTGTTGCGCGCGTCCTACATATTTATACCGTGTTGATCTGGCAACTCCGATTGTTCATTCATCAATGGCTTTACAGCTCTTTGTTGGGCCCTGACCTCTTCTTCATTTTCGTAATATTATTTACACAGACGATAGGACGCCTTGGACGAGGGATCAGCCCGTCGCAAGGCTGCTACCTACATACAGGACAACACAAACAGAATAAACGCACACACAGACGTCCATGCCTTGAGTGAGATTCGAACCACGATCCCAGTGTTCGACCGTGTGAAGACAGTTCATGCCCTAGGTAGGTCGCACACCGGCATGCGTCAAGACATATAACAGTCAAGACACGATGTCTGCGGCGTGACGCAAAGAAAGCACAGTTGAAACGAATGAGATTATGAAAACCGCAGCACACCGGTCTGAGTCATGATGCTCACGAATGAAGGATGCTGACGAATGAAGCAAGACTGCGTCTTTTGCCTCATGTTTTAGTGCTTATCTTGACGCAGTTGGTGTGCGACCTACTTTAGACCTAGCCGCCGTTGTGATCGGCTCACATATCGTTACTGTTTGGTTCTGTCTGTGTGTATGTGTGTAGAAATGTGTGTTACGGCTAGTATTGCGGTGTAATGGTGTAATGAATCCCTGGGGACTACACACGCAGTCTGTAATGTGTGGAGAGACCTCCATGCTAATTTACTGGCTTCCTCTTCATACAACATTAGAGTGAAGCTGCCCGAAATATTCATCTTCATTTAAAAGTTTCCCTTCTTGTACCTGGACCCGTCTAATAAAATTTGCTTCACGTGAAAGAACGTTTGTTGGTGTTACTGTGAGATGTGCTCACTGGCGCCTCTATAAAGTTTCCTCACTCAGTTACCAACCAAATGCCGGGTGAGATGTGAAGACCCCCAACTTAAAGATCGAGGCTCTGATAATGTGCTGCGTGGAACAGGCTGTTGCGATAGTACGTGACTGTGCAGCAGTGGTGGAGTGATGTTTAGCAAGGGAACAGGGAGAGAACTCAGAAAAATCTGGCCCATTCTCAATTTCATTAACCACGAATTTTATATGGCCTTCCTTTTAAAGACTGAATCAGAGTTACTTTACCACTGGCGATTTACAGCCAATCATTTCGTCTTGGCGCGAAGACCCTTGATTATCACGACCAGAGTTTTTTTTTTCCTAACTGAACCCTTGCCTTGGGTTTGTCCCTTATGAATAGGCTTCGCCTTTGTCAAATGTATGTATAGCACATGTCTAAATGGTTAAGGGGAATGCCTTTTCTTGCCGAGAAACGGCCAGTCCGATAAAACTGATAGTTTGCAATGAAGAACCTCTCATGCGGTTTGAGATATGTCTCTTGAAAGCAGAGCCACAACTGTATAAGTTTACTGATCTCATAGCGCCGCCTCCAAATGGCACTTGTATTAAATGGTATGACCTTGAGCGGCGTATGAAGACTGAATTTCTTTACAATATTATACCTAAATCCAGTTTCTACCTCACAGGAAACACATTACGTCTCCGCTACAAAGTCCAACCGGTTGATGCTGTTTAGGGAAACAGTTGCTGTTTATTGTGAGAACCATACGGAACACACAGATACACTCTGTGGGCAGAATATATAGCAATTCAGTCCGTACCTCACTGGAAACACATTACGTCTCCACTACAAAGCCCAACCGGCTAATGCTGTTTAGGGAAACAGTTGCTGTTTATTGTGAGAACCATACGGAACACACAGATACACTCTGTGGGCAGAATATATAGCAATTCAGTCCGTACCTCACTGGAAACACATTACGTCTCCACTACAAAGCCCAACCGGCTAATGCTGTTTAGGTAAACAGTTGCTGTTTAATGTGATAACCATACGGAACATACAGATACACTCTGTGGGCAGAATGCAGAGTTTTAGTGTATTAAAGAACGTGGTGCGTATATTAACCACTGGGCTTTAAAGGGGTAAGACTAGGGGGCAATTTATTGTTGTTTCACGTTTGAATGAGTAGCTGGCACGTGTTTGAAAAGCCCCCCCCCCTTCACGTACGAGTATATGAATGGGGATGTCCCGACATCCACCTGAAGAATCGCGGAATGTCCACGAACACAGTCGGCATCGTCAGTTGAGACTTACTGAATATTGATATTGATCGAGTCTTGAATTATTGAGCAGCTGTTGTCAGGTACATAATTTATGTATCACTGAGTATCTCTGAGTGACTGTGGACGATGAATTGTGAAGATTTTGAAATGGAGCGACGATGCAATATTCCAACGTTCCACGAATAGCCCCAGTCAGGGTGTCCAATCTCCGAACCTAGATATACTAATCAGGTGTAACGTGACATTTTGTATTTCACAGATATTGTGCAGATATCAGATATATGTGTGTGTGTGTTTCTGTATATATATACAGTTATATATTCTATAAATTTTTGCCTGTTTCTTGATTCATACCACGGGCCTAATAGAGAACAGGGTGCTATGAAACTGTCCCCATGTGTGCGGTGATGTGTAAGTATTGTGGTAAAGGTTTTGAATGGGATTCAAATCTTCAGTCCATTTTTAATTATATGTGCAAACTCCAATTTCTTTATTTTAATTTTTTTCTTTGTTTCATTCTGGTCTGTCACACTAACAATTACAAAGACAAACAACTCCGTCCGGCATGACTATTGAAGTTTTCACTACTTGAAACTCAGCACCCTTACATGTTTTGGTCTGTAAATGTATAGACCGAAACATGTAAGGGTGCTGAGTTTCAAGTAGTAAAAACTTCAATAGTCATACCGGACGGAGTTGTTTGTCTTTGTTCTTTATTGTAGTGTTAATCTTTTCTTCTTTGAAGCACCGTGGGCACTATATACATCATCTGATTTAACGTTAAAGAAGAAACGCGTCACATTTTGCCCACCGAGTATATGTACTCGCATGTGTTTCATATTGTCACGTGATTGTGACGATAGACGAGGTTTGATTGGTAACTGGATTTATTGTACACTTACACTCGTAAGTACAAATAACTGCTACTCACTGAGTTATACACTCCAAAGATCACTGCAACTACAGCACACATGTCTTCAGAGTTCAGTAGCCGTTGCTTGGTAGCGATTTCCAACAGCGGACGTTCCCCGTTCTCTGGGTTACAGAAGTGTTCCCGGCATCAGCTACCAGTTTCTCTCTTCTCACAACTGCAGCTCTCAACTGACTCAACCTGCAACTCAGAATCAGTGTTACTTTACGCCTGGCGGTTTACCGACAGTCCTGGCGCCAAGCCCCTTGAGGCCCCCAGAGATTTTTCTTTTGCAACTGAACCCTTGCGGTCATAGTCCTTATGTAACATCCTTTCTGACGAGGAGATGGGTTTGTCTCTTATGAGTAGGCTTCGCCTTTGTCAAGTGTGTGTGTGTCGCACATACAGCATGTCTATCTTACTCGTACGTATCTTATGCTACAACGGCTACTTAGTCACTTGAACGGTCGTAAGGTTAACCCCCGCCAAGTTCTATCCTCTTATATTCTGTGTCTGGCTTCGCCTTGTCCTCTACCACGAACATATACATTCTCATGATTTTGTGTCAATTCATCTTTGTTGCCTGTCAGAGTCAGAATAGGAGTTACTTCACGACATTACATTCGCGTCTTCTGACTGTCATAAGAACACGGAGGAGCTATTTATATAGGTCCCAGTATTGATACTCCCGTTCCTTTGTAATGATAGTCTCAGGTATTAGCAGACATCTCCAGCTGCTTCCCTTCATACTTCAAAGGACTGAAGATTTAGCTACTTGCCCTATGTGTCGTAATATTCACAAGAAAAGCAACCTTGCCATGGGGGAAGAACGGGCAGTTCGTCTTGTTTCAAACAAATCTTTTAAGCATGAAGAAAGTACAAATACATGAAACCAATTGGTCCAAAGCATTTCTTCCCTCAAGAGAGACAAGACGCCACAGAAAGTTCCTCCAGCAACCTCAAATGGAGGACGGCTCTGTGTGATCATACAGTGCTTTGAAATACCCCTCAGGGTCATATTGTCGTCGTCCTCAGGGTTTGCATTGTACTGTCCGCCACAAACTAACAGACAGGAGCAAGAACAAAGCGAAAAGCCTGACGAGGACACAAGAAAGTATCTACCGCTGCAAACAGCCTCTGGGAGTAGTTAAACACACTCTGCGATGAAAGTCAGAGAAGACACGGAAACCTGTGTCACGGATACGGTTCGATTTGTGCCTAATTGGACTGCTTGGTAGTTCGATTCAATGTAACTAACATCGGAGCTGAATTCCTGAAAAGCTGATAGTTGTTCGGGTATTCAAGAAATTCACAGCACTTTATATAACCCCGAAGGTTCATTACCGTGTCCCTGTCCTGAGACTGATGAATCCAATACTCGTCCTTCCATCCTATTTCTATTAAGATGTATCTTAATATTATCTTCTCATCTGCATCTAAGTCTTCGAGATGACAAAGTTATTTTTGGCTTCCTTATAAATATTTTGTATGTACTTCTGCTTTTGCGCAGTCGGTATAGCTACTGACTACGGGCTGGACGACAGATGGGTCGGAGTTCGAGTCCCGGTAGCGTCAAGAATTTTCGCTTGTCCACATCCTTTGGACCCACCGAGCCTCCTATCCAACTGGTACCGGGAGCTCTTTCCCTGGTGGTTAAGGGGCCGGAGCCTGAAGCTGGCCACTCACCTCCAAATAGTACCGAGGTCAAGAAAATGTGGATCAGTAAATCTACTCCCCAATACGCCTTCGTGACCTAGTGCTTAATTAGTTAAGAACGGACAATTTTACCTTTTTACCTTTACTTCTGTTTATACGTGCTACATGCCCTACCATCCTAATATCATTTAGCCAGAAGTACAATTTATGAAGCTCATTATGCAGTTTCTAAAGCTTCCTGTAGCTTGCTCCAGCTTACGCGCACATATTCTCAGCATCCTACGTTTGTTTGCGCTTAATGTGACAGACCAAGTTTCACACCCATGACAAGCTAGAGAGAAATTATGATTTTGCTTTTTTAATCAGTGTTGTTGATTGAGGTACTATGCTACAAGCTGGAAGTTTGCGGGTTCGGATCCCTTTGAGGTGGATTTTTTTTTTAATTTATCTAATCTTTCCAGCCGTACTGTGGCCCTGGGGTCGACTCAGCTTCTAACATAAATAAGTACCAGCAATTTTCCTGAAGGTTGAAGAGCGGCCGGCGCGTAAGACTGACAACTTTACCGCCATCTGTGAGCGGATTGTCTAGAAAATGTGGGAGCCTCGACGTCTCACAACCCTATGGGCCTTCACGGCCTGTTACAGGGTAGCTTTACTTTTACCTTATTATATAAATTGCCTTTTTTTGTTTTTTTTTTTATTTTGTTGGTTTCTTTTTACTTTGCTCGTGGTCAGTTTGTAATTGGCTTTTGGGCTGTTAATTTTTCACATAAATAAGAAAGAACTGAATTATCATCATAATCTCTTGGTTCTTTACGTCCTCTCCACCATACGTCTTCATGGCGTAATGCTTAATTGGTTATTATCATCGTCGTCGATGAAGTTGGTTCTGTTGGTAACAGTTCTCACCTGTAATCGTGAAGTCCCCTTTTCTACAAATATACTGATCTCAGAGTCCTCTCCCCATTTAGAATTAAGGCCATACAACACAACTCAGACATCCTGAATTTTAATTCCACTAAATCCTCTTCCAATCTGGTTTAATATTGGATAATGAAGAACTGGCCGTCACGGCCGACGTGTTGCGGCAGTAGACGCCTCGACAAAGGACTGCCATCTATTGTTCGGACATCATTACTCTCGTTGGAAATGAAATTTGTATTGGCGAGTGTCCCACTGGTGGACACTAGTGCCATCTGTTAATCAGGTGACGGAGAAGGGTAGGTTGAAAGTATTTGTTTTATTCATGCAACACGTACAGGCGCATTAAGAGAGTAGTTTCATAAATTAATTAGATAGAAATGGCCTCTTGTTCCAGTGGGAATTCGGAGTGTACGCTGTGAATTCCTCTAATGAAAGACTTCACGAGCCTCCACCTTTGAACTCGAATTGGTGTTATAGGTTTATTTATTCGTTTTTGCTGAGAATACGTTACGTGCCACAAAACGTGAGGGCATTGATGTTGTGATAGCACCTCAATATGGGCCACGACTGTCTTTTTCAACTCATTATACACGCCATCCTCTCAAATGACACCGTAACTGATAAAGCGTCGTTAAATAAAACAATAATACAGGGTGTTCAAAGTATGAAGGTCGATAACAGGCTCAGGAAAAGTAAGGTACCTATAAAAATAAAGGTAGTTAAAAGTAAGAGGTACAGGGAGGACGTATAGGGTAATCTGGTTACGCGCATATGGTTTAGAGAGTAGCGAATGCTACAGGAAACTCTGCTGACATCCCCTCAAATGACAGTATAATAGATGTAGTTGAGGAAGCTTCGGTGAGTAAAACAATGAGTATGAAGCATACAGGGTGTTCAATTTAGAATATGTATATATGTAATTTATATGTACTTTGAAGTGTAAAATGTTTTAGCAGTAACTGTACTAACATTATTCCCATCATATGATACAGCATAAGTTGAGGAAGCGTCTGTAAATTAAATGAATGTGAGAAATATACAGAAAGTTCAAATTAAGTTTCTCTAATTACACATTTAGTTTCAAGTGAAGTGATTTTTAGAAGGAACTGTGCTTATACCATCCCTTCGATAGAAACAGTATAACCAATGTAGTTCCCCCTACCCCTTTGGCGCTACATCCCCCACTTTGGGCTTTGGCCTACCTCCATGAAACTCTCCATTTCGCTTCGGTTTACTAGATCTTAGACATTCGGTAGGAATTCTTGGGCGGGTGATCAGCTTGTCGCGATGTCTCTACCCGCACACAAATACAGAAAAATACGCGCACACACAAACACTAAACATCCATGCCATGAAGTGTGAGCAATATACAGGGTGTTTAATTTAGTATTGTCCAGTAAAACGCATGTGGTTTGAAGTGAAGCGTTTCAATTTGGAAATAAATTTGCTCAGAATAATACACCACGTCTTCAGTATATTTCATTGCGCGTGTTTATGCATTTATAAATCGTTATTGCCAGTTATAATTTAAGTAAATTGGTGTATGTCAGATTTCCATGAAATTTCGTAGTGGCTATACAGACTGAATGCAGTTGGGACAAATTTAAGTGTCGTATGCATCAGTGCAGTATAAAACTTAATTTACAGCCTGAAAATGACGAGTTAAGTATCCCAAAGACAGTTACAAAACTGATACCCCAAATGCGAATACAATTTCAGACTTTTTTTGTACCTTTTAAGCCAGAACACGTTTTTCATGCTCTTTAGACTGCGAGTTTATCATTAGAATGAAAGTTCGTGTCGTTTGCAACTGGTATAACTTTTCTTTTGACTTCTGTATTTGTCGCTGAGAATAGCCCTTCAAACTTTAACACGTAAGTTTGGAGTTTTTATATACATGTATATATACATAAAGAAGAATAGTAACTTAGAATTTGAATTAATTAACAATATTAAAATGTTTTTTTTTAATTACTCCTACTACTTCTCTTTACATTTCTTGCAATTTGAATAATTAAAAGAGGTAACCAAATAGCTTATTAAGATAAGTAACTGTAAGATAATATTCGTGTGAGGCAGTTAGGGACACTCCCAGTTATCAGAACTGAAGCAGATGTGCCCCCAGGGTCATGTACAGAGAAACTAAATGTAATGTGGGAAGTGAAGTCTGGGTGGATGTAAGATTTGTGCTAATTACATTTAGTTACATGAAACTTTTTAAACTAGTGAATGGCTCAGGTCAAAGTATTTACATTTTACTGTAACTGTTAATTAATATTTTAAGAAGCACTTTGCCCTTTCGGTATAGTTTTTACTAATCAGAAGTCTCGTGTAGTTCTTACAAATTAGAATATTCTTCTAGCATTACCTGTGTCTTTTAACAAATCTAAAACTATGAGACGAATGAAGAGCACTGTCTCTTAGAATATAAAGTCATGTAGAAGTTTACAGACGTTTCGGAGGATTATACTGCCTTTGTCATGGTTTCGCTGAACATTCCCGCTGTGATCTGGAGAAACAGCTCGATAGAATGAGAGTGAAGGTACTGGTCTTGAGATACCATCCGTCGACAAAGATACACACTGTATTATCAACTGACGATTCTCTGTTACCGACTCAGACCCTGCAGTTTATTACTGCCATCTTCGGGTTCTGTCTTAAATTACTGAAATTGCTTTTGACGTTTATTTCCATTGAAAAACGTTATGCTGAACATTGCTTTGTGTGGGATAAGTACATAAGTACCAAGCGACATCCTCTATCCGCTAAAGTTGGCACTATTCTTTTTATTGCTAGTGGGGTGGGACTAAGTACCTTGTACTGGTGCCACTTCTGGCCTATTGTACCAGCCCCAGATGATAGGTGAGGGTGATTGTGGAGCAATTGGTGGAATGAAGATTGGCAGGGGAAACCGAAGTACTTGGAAAAAACCCGCATCAGCGCCACTTTGTCCACCACAAATCCCACTTGACCAGACCCGGGATCGAACCCGGACCGCCGCGGTGGGAAGCCAGCGACTAACCGCTTGAGCTATGGCGCGGCCAAGTTGGCACTAACTTCGCTGACAAGCGGCGGTCGCTCGGTCGGTATAGTTAGCTTGCGGACTAAAGGCCACGGAGAGAGAGTATACCATATAAAGGATAAAGTTACGATTCACTGGTTTTGCATGTTATTCGTAGGAGATGCAGTTAAAATTCGGTCTCGGCGTATCATTCGGTAACATGGACTGGAAAGCAATGCGCTGAAAGCAGAGAGAGTTAATTCTTGTAGTACGAAAGGATGAGGCATTCCGCTGAATTCTCAACGCGTGTTACGGTAGTAATGTCATGGTTTGATGATAAATACATTTGTGGTTATTTGTGAATCAAGCAACATGGCTTTTAATTTCAAAATATTTGAGCTGTTCCACTTTCCTTGCAGTAAATGGAATTTCATCTCGTCCCTTCAATATGTACGATTATTGTTACGCTCTGCGCTCACTTGCTTAGCAGCGCATCCTATTTTCGTTTCCTCTCTTCTAGTTACTTAGCATATTTTAAAGACACACGATAGCGTAGTTAGTTGAGGCACTATGCTACAATCCGAAAGGTCACGGGTTCGATTCCTGATGAAGTCGTTGGATTTTTTGAATGTACCTTATCCTTCCAGCCGAATTATGGCCCTGTGGTCGACTCAGCCACTAACAGAAATGAGTACCAGGAATTTTCCTCGGGGTAAGGGGCGGCCGGTGCGTAAGGCTGACTACCTCACCTCCATCTATGAGCTGATTGTCTAGAAAATGTGGGAGCCTAGACGTCTCATAACTCTATAGGCCTTAACGACCTGTTACAGGGATAGCTTTACCTTTGCCTTACTTAGCATATTTTCAACCCTGAAGATGGAGGCAGTACGTCCCTGAAGTACTGAACTACACGGCGTTACGTCCAGGAGCCTTGGTACACTTCATTTCATCGATGTGAGAACCTCAAGTCCAATATAGCACTGAAAGTTTCCGCCCATTTGATATTCCATATTATCTTCATATCTGTCTTATTACGGAGTAAAACCTGAACCAATTAATATGCGAATCAGTGCACTAGGCTTTCATCTGGGAGAGTCAGTTAATTGAAATGCCCACTTGTGGTTCCGGTTCCCTGTTATTAATACGACAGTGGCATGCGTTTGCAAGCGGGGTGTTCCGGATTAAAAGTTGGCGCCAGTCAGTGGCCTCCTGATGGAGACAGCAGTGTGACTCCGCCCTCCACCGCCTGCACCCCCAACCCCCTGCGTTACCGCACCTACCCTTGTGTCCGTTACATTACAGGAAATTACATGAGGCAGTTACATGGTGATAGATAAGGGAAGGAAGTTTAGTGGGGTGGGTAGGTGGGTTGGTACCACTGTCGCACCATTTTTTTTTTCTTTTCTTCTGTATAGAAATTGTTAGAAATTGCTTTTGAAATTCCGTAATTCATTGAAAGCACGCAAATAGAATAGTTGAATGAAAAATACAGGTAGCCCAATGAACTCTGTTCTCTGAACTTCTGCCGTTTCTTGGCGGGGCAGCTCAGTCATTTTAGTGATTGTGTTAGGACTGGAGAAGAGGGGAGTTCGATTCCCGACAGTGGGAGAAGATTTTTACCATGTTCAAGTATCCAGATGGGCCTTGGGGTCTAGCCAGTCTCCTTTCCAATTGGTTCTGGGGGCGTAAAGCATCCTCCATTAAGTTGGTACCAGACTACACAGTGTCCCATAACGGAGGAACCGTATACTTGATTTCATCGCAGTTGGGACCACAAACCTCGCACATAAATGTAAAATTGTAGTAACGTAATAACCCAGGGCGCCGTATGACTACACAGGAGTCAGGAGCAAGTTGCATTGTGAACGGCTTCATGCTTAATATTCCTCGCCTAATATTTTTCTTTTCTTTCAATGGCTCTTCCAGCCCATTCTGGTCCCTGGCCTCTTCTACAGTTCAGTAATCATTTTTCACAGACGGTAGGACTCCTTGGACGAGTGTTCAGCCCGTCGCAAGGCCGCTACCTACACACAGGACAACACAAACAGAATAAACGCATACATCAAACATGTACGCCTCCAGTGGGATTAGAACCCTCGATCCCAGAGTCCGAGTGAGCGAAAGACAGTTCATGCCTTAGACAGCGCTGCTACTGTGACCGGCTTCCTCGCCCAATATATGATGATTAAATCACGGTGGATGAGATGGGCAGGGCATGTAGCACACATACGTACTTTTGTTAGGAATTCCAGAGGGAAAGAGATGTGTTTTATAACTCATGCTTTAATGGGAGGATAATATTACAATAAGTTATAGGAAGAACTAATCGAATGCTTTCCTTTTATACGACACGGACCTAATAGAAAACAAAATTTAGCGGGGATCCACACCCACAGAAACCCGGACGCAAGGTGATCTAATTAACCTCCTTTTATTTTTTTCAGAATAAGGAAAGTAGGCTAAGAACTGATATGGGGAGGGTCTGGATTGGATTCATCTGGCCCAGGATAGGGCCTAACGATTGGCTGTTATGACCATGGTTGTTAATTTCCGAGTTTCTTAAAATTCTTGGATTTTCCTGGCTATCTGAGACACTATTAAGTTCTTAAGAAAAATTCCGCATCGTGGAGTTAGTTATTTTGCTCTTGCCAGTCATTTGAATAGAATGGGTCATTGTTTCTAATGTGATGAGAGTTTTGTAGCGAAACCCAGTAAAACACTCGTAATTGTTACAAATTTCTGGTTTCCTCGGTTATGAATATCCGTTTTCCAGTTTCTGTTGACGGGCTAATGTTTTCGTACTGAATAATGCGATTTACTGCTGCAGGAAATAATTTGCTTTCGCTAATTTGATGTGCCGCGTGTCTCAAAGCAGTCCCTGCTTCGCGTTATTTTCTTTCCCTCTCCTATGCGGTAATGCAGCCGCTAAACTTTCCTGTAAAGCTCTTCACTTATTTTACTGCAGAAGCGCGTAATGCGGAACCGATAATTTTGTCATTGCTGTAAAACAAGTCTCAGAATTCACACACACACACACACACACACACACACTGTATGTGTACGTGTATGTTTGTTGCGTGACTCCGTGACGACGTAAAGCACGAAGAATTCCGTAACTTCAGACCTCTGTATAAGCATGTAGGCGCATGGGGTGCCTGGAGTTCAAAATATATCCATTCTAAATCTGTATGCAATACGGAAGTGCCAATTGTGCTGCTCAGTAACTAGGCCGTACAGTGTGCCATAGTAAGATGATCGAATGACTGATGAATTTGAAGAGATCTGGAAGGAGCCGGCGGTCGTGGCTTAATTGCGGTGCTGTGCCGGAATTTTCCTGGAGGAATTAAGGAAATTACGATTTATCAGGATAGAAAGTGTCTCAGCCGAGGTTCGAACCAACCACCTTCCGAATATATCTTGATTGACACTTGGACACAAACCACTGGGGTTTATTGTTGCTAATTTTAAAGAAGAAATGTGGTCAATAAATTTTGTCTCTCCATCCATCCCAATATTTCAAAGTATACCTCCGATCTGATTTCGAAAAAAAAAAATGTTCACCCCCTTTAACTGAGTACCCACACCTTCTGACCCCGAAAACATGAGGGCAGGAAACTAACGTATATAGCGGTGAGGAAGAAATGTAAGTAAGTTTTGAGACGGAGGGGATGGAATGGGACAAGAAGAAGTAAAACGAAAAAGGAGGAAGAGGGAGAGAGAAGGAAATGGAGCAGAATGAATGAGAAGTGACATTGAGAACAGATGATTGATGGAAAAATGATGATAAGGAACACGAGAAAGGGAAAGAAAGGGTAAAAGGCAAAAAAGTAAAGCTATCCCTGTAACAGGCCGTTAAAGCCTATAGGGCTATGAGACGTCGAGGCTCCCACATTTTCTAGACAATCGGCTCACAGATGGAGGTGAGGTAGTTAGCCTTACGCACCGGCCGCCCTTTACCCCGAGAAAAATTCCTGGTACTCATTTCTGTTATAGGTTGTATCGACCTCAGGGCTCGAAGGATTAGATCAATTGAAATAATCCAATTACCTCATCGGGAATCGAACCCCGCGACATTTCGGCATGTAGCATAGTACCTCAACCAACTACGCTACGGTGTGCCTCTAGGAAGAAGGGAACAGTTTCGGAGACAAGAGAAGGCCTAGATATGAGAGCAACGTGTTGTGATTTGGTGAGATATTTTGTTATCATGAGCAGTTCGATTACTCATCTGACAGTGAAAGGGTTATTCACTTTTTTATGAAGGGAACTCATAACGAATTGAGCCATGTTGCTGCTCTTATAAAAAATAAATAGTTCTTCATTGAATTATCTCATTCCGCGCTACGCACTTCAGCATCTAGCAGAATTCCCATCGAAATGTTTTCGCTCTCTCTTGCAGACTATTTTTGTGGGTTGAAAGGGAAACCTAATTGCCTTAAATACATTAATGATTTTTTTCTTATTCAACTCCTTCAAGAGGATGAAACTTTTTAATATTCAGCGCGAGTGTGTGTTGTTAGTGATCTGGCTGTTTGGCGTATTCGGCCGTGATAACCGAACCAGGGAATTTCTGATTCTTTCTCGTACGTAAAAAAAAAGTAAAGCTATCCCTGTAACAGGCCGTGAAGGTTCATAGGGTTGTGAGACGTTTAGGGTCCTACATTTTCTATAAAATCGGCTCATAGATGGCAGTGAGGTCAGCCTTACGCGCCGGCCGCCCTGGTACTCATTTCTGTTAGAGGGTGAGCGAACCCAGAGCCATTGTTTGGCTGGAAGGTCAATTGTAAAAATCCAATGACCTCATCGGGAGTTGAACCCGCGACCTTCCTTTTTGTAGCATAGTGCCTCAACTTATGTAGCCTTCTTTATCAGAGAGCTGCGTTCATACTGTGTTTGGATGATTAGGATGATCAAGTCAAGGGAGATGGGATATGTGGATCGCATGAAAGTTTGCATGACACATAAAATGCATACAGAATTTTGGTAGGAAAACCGGAAGGAAATAGATATCTTGGAAGACATAAGCGTAGACAGGAGCATAGCTTTAAATGGATATTAATGGAATAAAATCGGAGGGTTTGGACTGGACTCATCTGGCTCATGATAGAGATCAGTGGCGGGCTCTTGTGAACGTAGTAATAAACCTTTAGGTTCCGCCAAACATTCGGAATTTCTTGGATAAGTGAGCAACTGTTAGGTTTATCAAGAAAAATTTCGTTCAGTGAGCATGTATAGGTTTTAGTTATGCCTTCTTTAAAGTTTTAGGTGTATTTATTGTGATGCTAACGAGGAAAGGAACTAAATTCCGGGCGAAGGACGGCTACTTAGCGCTGCTTGTGATATTGTCACGTGTTGGAGTGACTATAAGCTGGGTTCGGACTTGTGTCTCGATTTATTGACCATTCATACACACAACGCGTGATTACACTTTACAGATCACCGTCATAAACAAGCTAGTGTCCACAGTATTAATCTCCACTTGCCGTTGCCTGGTAACGGCTTCCAACGGCGGACTTTACTCTTACTCTGGGTCCCGAATTATCCCCATGCCTCACCCACTAGGTTCTAACAGAAAACGGTTCACAACGACTGAAGTAACCCCCAGGCTGGCGGCCATCTCAGACCGACCTCATAGTCTTCTCTTCACAGACTAACAAATGACTACGCTCAAAGTCAAAGTCACATTGCTACTGAAGGTTAGTCAGTCAGTCAGTCTTGGTGTCGAGTCCAATCTTGGCTCATGACCAGATAGTTATTACTTTTTGGCAGTTTAGATCTTGTTATTGTGGGGCGCCCTCTCTGAAGAGAGGACAGATCTGTCTTTTGTCAGAGTAATTGTCTATAGTAGTAAATCATTTGTCATAACGTAAAGGATATTTACATGTTAAACATGATAATGAATGTATTAAATATATAAAGGGGCATTTGTTAGTCAAAGCTCAGTACAGCAGATTATGCCCTATTTCTAGTAGCTTCCGCTATAACGGCAGTCTACTCACTTGAACGGTCGTATGCTTGACCGCCGCCAAGTTTAAGCCTCTTATACTTTACTAAGCTCTAAACCTTCGTCTCGCTTATAACCCCTCGGCACGGACCACGTAGAAAACACAGTTCTTCCATTATCCCAAGTTATCTCCATGGGAACGTGCCTGGCCGCTTATACTTATTAAAAATTCGTTGTGTGGCAGTGAATGTTGTTTCGATGTCTGTTTCGAGGTCGCGACCCAGCAACGGCTCTCCATACAGCAGTATAATTGCCGTGCAGCCCCTAGCCCATCACCAATGTATCGTGACTGCGATGTAATTGTATCTGAAAATAAATGTGATTACATTTTATATGAAATTGAGTATTGTGGGCTGCCGTTCAGGTTATTCATTTGAAGTATAATTTATGTGGAATTTGTTGCGGTGTTTTTAATTAAATATACTTTCGTGCACAGTTATGGCTACGTGGTTATGCTAAGAGGGCGCAATCCTTGAGTTCGTTCTTACAGATTTCTCCATTAATTGCTTCTCCACAGCTGCGTAATGAACTAACTGCATCTCTTGTGGAAGGGGAAATTAAATCTCTTATTAAAAGATCTGATTTCTATGTAGAAGCCAGTTCTCTCGCCCCCTCCCATAATCTTGTATATTTTGTTCCTTGTGGATGAAATGGGTTTTATCTTTTATTCCTCTTTTAACGGATGCTGGTTATATAGAAATGGGGAATGCTTTGGCGTTGGGTGTGATTGTAAGCAGAACAACTTTATGGATCTTTGGAGGCCCTACAAGTTGAAAATCCCACCACATTCACTTTTTTTTGTCTTTCCTCTTCACAAAACACCCCGAACTACTTTACCAGTTTGAAAAACAGGAAGCAGACTCGTCCACTGTGACTAAGCCCCCTTGCACACTGTCCTCTGGTTACCCCACATCCCCCCCATCTTCCTCGACCTTTGAAACAAAAACAAAATATCAATATTACTGCTGTAACCCTCTTCGGTCTGGTCTAGAGACAACGTTGCAGGGTATGCAGGTCTTATTTGTGCCCCGTTTTGACGTCAGAGCGTGTCCAACCGTACTTCTCTGCAGTCACTTGTCTCTTCTAGGAACGTTTTACTAACTGCTTGGAGCTGAGTACTTCTTGAGAAGCCAAAAGTTGCATAGTCACACAAGAAATCGCCAGCATTTTGTGTAACCCGACGTTTAACAAGAGCTTCGTCACTCGCCCCTATCCTGAGCTAGATTAATTTACTCTACATCATCCTATTTTTCTTAAATCCGTTTTAATATTATTTTGCCAGCTATACGTATGTCGGCTTAGTGATCTCATTTCCTCACAAGGTTTCCTACCAAACCCTATATGCAGTCTCCTGTGCGTGATACATGTCCTGTCCATATCATCATCCCCTATAGGCACGTCTTATTGCAGTCCAAATTCTGGCTATTGTCCTTCGCGATTATCTCTGATGTTACTTCATACATTTAGTAGCCAACATTACGGAACAAAAGTCCCTATGTGTTCAACGAGATATCCGGTATGGGGAATGTTGGTTCATGTCGTGTGTTGAGAATAGAATCTAGTGATTTTGAGGTTCTCACAGCGGTGGAGTAGTTGGTTGAGGCACTATGCTAATAACCGGAAGGTCGCGGGCTCAGTTCCCGATGAGGTCACTGGATTTTTCAATTGACCTAATCCTACCAGCTGTAGTATGGTTCCGGGCTCGACTCAGCCTCTAACAGAAATGAGTCACAGAAATCTTCCTGGGGGTAAAGGACGACCGGCGCGTAAGACTGATAACCTCACCGCCATCTGTGAGCCGATTGTCTAGAGAAAATGTGCGAGCCTTGACGTCTCACAAACCCTATGGGCCTCCACGGCCTGTTACAGGGATAGCTTTACAGCGGTGGTTAGGAATGGTTATGTCTTGTGAGACATGACGTCATGTTGTCCGTAGAAAGTCAACCGAAATTTCGTAGGAACATGTCATCTCCATCTTCAGGATTGAGGTGTAAGTAACACTTGCATCTTGCTTGGCTTAATCTTCAACCTGACTTCGCTCCGAAATATCTTTGAATCCTTTATTATCTTCCTGTAGAGTCAGAGACCAAGTTTTACACCCATTACGACTGAATTGGGTAATGTATTTATTCATGCGTGTGAGAGTAATTCTAGGATGCTTTCAGTAATTAGACTATATAGTGTCGAATTATAGGATGATTAGTAAATGATGAATTGCAAAGGATTTGGAAGGAAATTGTCGTGGCATAACAGATTCACTGTCCCAGAATTTAATGAGGAAAACTGAGGTAAAACAAGTGATACATTTTAGGATATCCTGTTTCCCGGCCGAGGTTTGAACCCTGGACTTTCCATGTACAAGCACATTTTGTTACCGCCATGCTAATCTGTTGGGTGTGTTTATTCGTGGGTGTAATTTAAATTATGAAGTCCTCGCTAGAGACAGACGAATTAAATCGAGGATTAAGATTTTAAATTCTGCAATGTTAGACGCAACGTGAGCATGTGTTATGCAGTGTGGCCGAGGTGGCAGGGGAGGCAAGACTCTGATGGAAAGATGTGCTAAGTAGCCGCTTTCCAGGCGCTGGCCTGTATTAGTGTGACAAGTGGAATTGCGAGAATGACGTAGCCTCCAGGATTACAGAGGCTTACAGTATCTAACCCGACATTCCCTCTTCCACCTTCTCTCCTTGTCTTTCTCTTTCCTTTCTCTACGCCTCTTCTCTTTATCCTTGTTTTCAGCCATTCGATATATCTCCTGCTTACTGCTTGTCTATATATGGTCTCCCTTGCGACAGATTCGTGGTCGAGTGGTTAATGCTTTGTTCTAGATAGACTCCGTGTTCGAATTTAGGCCCTGAGACCTCATATGCTGACAGGATTTTCATGGATTTTGTCCGCCCCTCACAAATGCCCGAGTTTGTGCCTCGAATTAGATGATTGTACCGCTTCTTTCTAAATCATTTCCGGTTTAGTGTTTATTAATGATCAAACCATTCTGCACCTTACAATCTGAGCTACTGAAAACGTCGTTAAATAAACAAAGAACCTAACCAAAAACCCTTTCGTTTCTATCATTTGACATTAACCTCCACTTGTTCAATTTCAGGTCTCGTAAATCATTCTCTACATCTTGGACTCAGGTACATTTGGACGTTTCTGTAATTCTCATGATTTGTTCCTTTTGTATCATTTCTGTTGCCTTCCTTATTTATTTCTCGCTTTACTCTTTCGTTTTGTCGCTCACTGTCCGTTTATGTGTTTCCTTTGTTACGCAATTTCTTTCGTGCATTCTTTCTGCGTGGGGGCACGCGGTAGCGTAGTTTGGTTGAGGCACTATGCTATAATCCGGAAGATCGCGGGTTCGAGTCCCGATGAGGTGGATTTTTTAATGTACCTAATCCTTCCAGTCAGTCTGTGACCCTGGAGTCGACTCTAACAGAAATGGGTACCAGGAATCTTCCTGGGGAGGAGGTAAAAGACGGCCGGCTGACAACTTAACTGCCATCTGTGAGCCGATTGTCTAGACAAAATGTGGGAACCTCGACGTCTCACAACCCTATGGGTCTCGACGGCCTGTTACAGGGTTAGCTTGACTTTTTTGCCTAATTTCTTTTTTATTAATTCCTTTTATTTGTTCCTTAATTTTAATTTCGTTTCTTTCATTTTTCCCTTACCTCCGTACGGAGATATTCACCCTGAGCAAGCGAGTCAGTGTAGCTCTAACTCCCGCCTCGGTCTCGTATTCGGGATGTACGCATTTTGATTCTCGGCTGGGACCTTCTGACTGAGGTCTTCCGTTATGTTCATTCGTCTCGCAGGAAATTTTTCGGCTAGTAAAACGATTAGGCTGAAATTACTTCCTTCCCATTCCATTCCCCGCTGTATGGTCGGTATATTGGCGGGGCAGTGAAGTGACCTACATACAGGCGGAATATTGGCAGGGCCGTTGAGGGACCTACATACAGGCGGAATATTGGCAGGGCCGTTGAGGGACCTACATACAGGCGGAATATTGGCAGGGCCGTTGAGGGACCTACATACAGGCGGAATATTGGCAGGGCCGTTGAGGGACCTACATACAGGCGGAATATTGGCAGGGCCGTTGAGGGACCTACATACAGGCGGAATATTGGCAGGGCCGTTGAGGGACCTACATACAGGCGGAATATTGGCAGGGCCGTTGAGGGACCTACATACAGGCGGAATATTGGCAGGGCCGTTGAGGGACCTACATACAGGCGGAATATTGGCAGGGCCGTTGAGGGACCTACATACAGGCGGAATATTGGCAGGGCCGTTGAGGGACCTACATACAGGCACCCGTGTCATCGTGTCCCCACCCCTTGTTGTAATAGTTGAAATGAAATCACTGGTGAATACAAAGCTCAAAATAAACTTCCATTATCCGTCTTCCCACCCTTTTTTGCTTTTACCCAACGCTCTCTCTTATCCAATCTCCATTTTCCATGCATTAATCAGAATATCACATTAGTGACTAGCAGAACTTGCATTGCCTGGCAGTTTTGTTCCTCGTTTCTTTCGACGCTGTCAGTAACTACACTGCAGGTTTGTGGCGTCGAATGGCAGAATGATTCATGAATGATATGAACTTGAAAAAGTGTGGCATATTTGCTAAAAGCAAGAATTGTGGTGCCATAGGAACAGCCTTTGCTAGGTAAGGGCCCGGAACACGCACGCAACAATGGAGGAATTTCGGAAACGGGATGTAATGTGTACATCCGTTGCTATGGAACGATTCTGTATGCACGTTTCCGCTACAATGAATCAACGCCCACCAGTGAAAATGTTGAGATGTGGTGTTTTCTGTTGGGTCCTCCCCGGGGCTATACTGTATAACGAGGATCGCAGGCCAGCTGAAAGGATGAAGTCAGTGCGTGGGAGCATAACCGGGCAATATAAATACGGGGACCTGTCCCTCTAGGTTGGGAGAGTCTGGAATCAGACAGTAAAATGTCGTGAGCTCGCGGTACTCGGACCTGAGAATGACTGCCCTGGCGAGCACCAGCAGCAGTTGTAGACAGTAGACCAATCCTCTCGTCAGATAGGGTGTTACATAAGGACAGTGACCACAAGTGTTCAGCTAGAAAAAAAATACTGGTCGTGAGTCTCAATGGGGATTGTCGCCAAGACGAAATGATTGGCCGTAAAGTAACTCTTGACTCTGACTCAGCTGCTGATAGGATGCGACCCTGCATTGACAGGGGTCTCTGTGTATGTTAGTATGTAATGCTAGTCTGTATTTTCCGTATAGTTTGTATGATTATAATCCCCTGCTTAGTCCCTGTGGGGATACTGCAATATCCGATTCGTGATGGCGTAATTCATGGACACCTACTTCCTTTCGAAAAGAAGTCCAGCAGAGAAGAAAATGAGACGCAATGGTCTACGAAGTGGACAAATACATGGGCATGGGTCCCAGCGGGGCCCGATGCCACGAATGAGCGTGCTGTCTGGTTGCCAGCAGCAATCTTCTGCTTCTGCTGAGGGGATAACTGGGCAGAGAGTTCAGTTGAGTTCGTCAGGGAAGGCTAAGAAGAGTTATCATTTGACAGAAAGTTCTGCACTGGTGGTTGTGACAAGAGGAAGCTGAAGAATCTCCGCTGTTAGAAGCCGTTGCCAGGAAACGGCTGGTAAAGACACAGCAGGCTGGAAGAGGCTTACCGGGTGCTGTGGTGATCTGTGAATTGTGGAGATTAGTAATAGCGCTGTAATTATTTTTTATTTCGGAGTGGTGTGTATAAGTGGCCAAGAAATCCATACCCCGTCTACGCCCACACACCTGAATCTTGACAGTATTTTGGAGGAAGTGGTCGTGGCATAGTCGAGGTACTCTCCCGTTAATTTATCTGCAGGGACTCAGGAATACCACGAAGGACCTTGGTCAGGTTATCCGATATATCTGCTGAGACTCGAACTGAGTACCTCCCAAATACGAGTCTGTAGTGTTACCGCTACGCCAACCTGCCCGGTAACATTTACGTGAAGTGTACCACTAAGGGGACCCATACACGTACGAGTCCGGCTCGCGAGTCCGACTCGGCTGGGGTTCCAATGAGCCAAACTCGTCCGTGTGTGGTGAAATTAATCCGAGCCAGACTCGTACGTGTGTGCGTCGCCTAACAGTTTATCTTTGTCGTGTTCTTCAAGTTATTTTCTACGCAGTTTTTACAGCGATTTCGAAGTTTATCATGTTTGTTACTCATTTTCCTTTCTCTTGTTTCTGTTATATTCTTTTCTTCTTCCTCCTTCCAGCTTTATCTCCTCTTTCATTTCCTCCCCCATTCATGTTCTGTTTTCCCTGTGAAGTGACTCCAATCAGTAAGCAACTAACTTCCTGAGCCTCCTCCTTATTATCTGCCATTCTCTTGTTGGGTATGAAACGTGACACTAGCGCCACATTCGTGACAGGCGGCAGATCGATGAAACAGACAGCTGAAGGCTGCAGTGAGCGTAACAAACGTATTCATACTGTGTTGGCAGGTAGTTAATAAAACCTGATGGCTGATTTATCTTTTCGTGGCTTAATTAGTCGGCGTGTTCCCAATTCTTGTCTCTTCATTCAGCGTTTTTTTGCGGTTTTCTTACTTTAGTCTCCTTCATGTACCTTGTTCGGCAATGGTCAGTATCTGTTTGTGGGTTATTTAGACTAGGGGCACGCAAACTATGACTCGTGTCAGTTTTCTATTCGCCCCGCGGAATTCCTGAGAAAATAATATTACTTTAAATTTATAATGTGACGTATAGACCCTTTGCTAGGCAACGACTCGGTAAACACATTCTCGCTGAAGCGCACGCGCGCAATACGACGTCCATTGCTTGTCAGTGGATCAGTAAACAAGCCTTCCCAACGATAGAGTTTCTGTTTCTTCTGCGTGATCGGCCCCGAAGGGCTATAAAGGGACAAAGGACGTCGTTTGAGTTGTCGAGAATTGGGCCGAGTTCTGGAGATGGCAGTCGAAGATGATCGATAAGAAATGAATTAGACACCATGTGTGATTTGAAATGACAGTATGACTTATAAATCCGTTGCCAGGATACGACTAGTGAAGACTGAGAATCCTAGTGTGTGTGTAACGGTGAACTGTAAAGTGTATAAATGGGCGACAGTGCTGTATTGCCTGTAGTCCCGAGTGGAGTGTGTAAGGTGCCAAATCCAGCCATCCAATCCAGAACCCGTCTTATAAGTTACGCAACAACCACAGCACGTGACAACATGAACATGTAGGACCCGAGATAGCTCGGTCACTATAGAGGCTGGCTATTGACGGCCGAGGGGTTGAAGTTCGAATCCCGGTAGGGGAAGATTTTTCTTCTGTCACGTTATTCAGATCCTCCTTTGCAATGGGCAGCTGTGTCTCTTTCCCCGGGGACGAAGCAGCCATGACGTGAAGCTGATCACTCACTTCTAACTATTGCCGAGGTCAAGAATACGTGGATCTATACATGCACTTCCCCATACTTAGACGCTTCCGATCTCGAGGCCGTATGGCGTCGGGTTATGGGATGACCTGAGACTGATGACTTGGAAGAGACTGGAAAGGAAGTGGTTGTGGCCTATTCGAGGTTACTATTCCAGCATTTTCGTGGAAAGAACCACGAAAAACTTCATTCAAAATGTGTTGCGCCTAAGGTTGGAACCCGGGACGTTCTCAATACAAGCCAGAAGCTTTACCACTACTCTAACCTCGAATTCTATGTTGTTTCCTCTTCCTCATTATGGTAACTAGCGTTACCACTCTTTCCTCCATTTATTCACGTTCGTTATGGTGTGATCTCATTGCTCCATTTTGTACGTTTCGTAAATTGTGTCTGAAACATCTTTGAAGTGACGTCATTATTAGGTGGTTACGTTGATCGTTACGGGATTATCATACATAAGACAGAAACCAAAATCCCCATACCGGAGATTTCTTTGGACACATAGGGACTTTTCTTCCCTCAGGTTGGTTACTCGAGGTGTGACGTATGCACAGATTTTTTATAGAGACAATATTGCTCATGAAATTATATTTCATCCCGCAATGTGTCATTTTTCTTTATATTTTCTCTTGTCACTTTAAGACTTTTATTTTTTTTTTCTCTCAGATTAATGCAACCGTTCTTATTTTACTCCTCAATTTTTCAGTGACATTTGCCTCCATATAATAGAATACGTTATGCAGTTAATTTGATATGCGTGTGTTGGAGTGTTCTATTGTGTGATGAGGAGACTGTACCGGGTGATATATCCACAGCAGTCATTGACAGGCGGAGCCCCTTATTGCACACCATGCGCCTCTGGAGGATATTAAAATGGAGCGGAGGCAGCGACACACACAGACAGACATCTTTTGAATTATGACGTGTCATATAGCACACTCACAAACTTATCGTCTCAGATACCTAAGCGCCGAGTGCTCTCTGCTAGTCCGGGTTTTGGGTCTTTCTTTATATCACAGCGTCTGACGTAACTTATGCCCCACATAATGGGCTAAAGAGTTCTTTAAGCGTGTGCAGTTCTCAGAAGTTCTGTCCTCAGTGACGTGGTTCCGAGTATGGTTCTGTACAAGGTCACAGGCGTTTCGGAGGAAAAGATTCCCTCCATCTTCAGTGTCGAAGATAATGCCAAGCAAGCAGAGCAGAGAAATTCACCGAAGTTTCGGGAAATTTACTGTCTCCGTCTTCAATGTGGAAGATATAAGTCAAGCTAGCAGAACGGAAATTAGCCGAAGTTTCGGAAGAATTTCCTCTGTCTTCAATGTCGAAGATAATGCCAGAGAAGCAATAATAACGAAACAAAGGGAAATTCACCGGCGTTTCGGGAAATTTGCTATTTCCGTCTTCATTGTGAAGACTTAATTCAAGCAAGTGGAACATAAATTCCCCGAAATTTCGGAGGAACATATTGCCTCCATCTTCAGTGTCCAAGATTAAATTAAACAAGCAGTGAGCTAACCAGAGCAGAGAAATTCGCCGGAGTTTCGGAGGGACACATTTGCCTCCCATCTTCAGTGTCCAAGTTTAAACCAAACAACCAAGAAGAAGGAAGTAGAGAAGTTCACCGACGTTGGATTTGAACTGACTACACCGCGTTATATCTCAGAAGATAGAATTCTATGTAACTACCGCTGTGAGAACCTCAAATCCTGCCTATGAATCCTGTATTTCGTCTGTTTCAGGGCTTGACAACCGACTCACCATATAGTTGCCAGCTCTATATATTGATATTCAACAACTCACAAAAATATAACCCTGAAGATTGCTACTCACAAGTGTGCCGAAACGGTTAAGAACCTTCAACATTCTACACGCCATATTCTCTAAAGCGAAAGTCCATGTACTTTGCTGTCGGTTGTCGCTCCATGCGAAATATAATCAGTACCTTCGTAGAGAATTTTTATCTGCTTTTTTCGCCTCTCTCATTGATGCGGTATTATATCTTATCCATTTGTTCACGAACTCACTCCATTTTGACTTCAATATGAAATATGTGATTTAGACTCTTCAGATTTCCTCTCACGAGAGACAGAGAGACAGAGAAAGAATTCAGCAAGAGAGCTTGTAATCGGCAGTCAATGCCTGATCGATTCTTTCAAGTGTGAAGTTAGATGATATTTGCAAGTTCTTTCAGATGAGGTAAATCATCGTTGTAATATCCGTCTTGGAATTAGATTCAGAGATACATTTTTCACCTCTCCTAAGTGTCAAAGAAAGTTTTAAAGCAGTTCTTCTAACACAAAGATGATAAATCTCACGAGCTACTCAGTAATGTCTTCGCAGGTTTCACGTGTAAATTATTTTAAACACACTCCGTTTAATGCTGTTTAGGAAAACAGCCGCTGTTTATTGTGAGAACCGTACGGAACACACAGATACACTGTGGGCAGAATATATAGCAATTCAGTCCGTACCTGACAGGAAACACATTACGTCGCCGCTACCAAGCCCAACCGGTTAATGCTGTTTAAGGAAACAGCCGCTGTTTACTGTGAGACCCATACGGAACACACAGATACACTGTGGGCAGAATATATAGCAATTTAGTCCTTACCTCACAGAAAAAAAAACATTACGTCGCCGCTACAAAGCCCAACCGGTTAATGCTGTTTATTGTGAGAACCATACGGAACACACACATACACTGCGTGGGCGGAATATATAGCAATACAGTCCTTACCTCACAGGAAACACATTACGTCTCCGCTACAAGGCCCAACCGGTTAATGCTGTTTATGGAAACAGCCGCTGTTTATTGTGAGAACCATACGGAACACACAGATACACTGTGTGAGCAGAATATATAGCAATTCAGTCCGTACCTTACAGGAAACGCATTACATTTCCATAACAAAGCCAAACCGGTTAATGCTGTTTAGGGAAACGGAACACACTTATTGTGAGAACCATACGGAACACACAGATACACTGTGTGAGCAGAATATATAGCAATTCAGTCCTTACCTCACAGGAAAGACATTACGTCTCCGCTACAAAGCCCAACCGGGTAATGCTGTTTAGGGAAACAGCCGCTGTTTATTGTGAGAACACACAGATACACTGTGTGGGCAAAATATATAGCAATTCAGTCCTTACCTCACAGGAAAGACATTACGTCTCCGCTACAAAGCCCAACCGGGTAATGCTGTTTAGGGAAACAGCCGCTGTTTATTGTGAGAACACACAGATACACTGTGTGGGCAGAATATATAACAATTTAGTCCTTACCTCACAGGAAAGACATTACGTCTCCGCTACAAAGCCCAACCGGGTAATGCTGTTTAGGGAAACAGCCGCTGTTTATTGTGAGAACACACAGATACACTGTGTGGGCAGAATATATAACAATTTAGTCCTTACCTCACAGGAAAGACATTACGTCTCCGCTACAAAGCCCAACCGGGTAATGCTGTTTAGGGAAACAGCCGCTGTTTATTGTGAGAACACACAGATACACTGTGTGGGCAGAATATATAGCAATTCAGTCCTTACCTCGCAGGAAACACATTACGACACCGCTACAAAGCCCAACCGGTTAATGCTGTTTAGGGAAACAACCGCTGTTTACTGTGAGAACCATACGGAACACACAGATACACTGTGTGGGCAGAATATATAGCAATTTAGTCCTTACCTCACAGGAAACACATTACGTCTCCGCTGCAAAGCCTAACCGGTTAATGCTGTTTAGGGAAACAGCCGCTGTTTATTGTGAGAACACACAGATACACCGCCAGTCATTTCGTCTTGGCGTCAGCCCCTTGAATTCGGCGATCGGAGATTTTTTCCCAACTGAACTTTTGCGGTAATAGTCCTTATGTAACACCCTCTTTTTACGATAGGGCCCACATCTCCAGTTCTTCATTAATTAATAATCATACAATTCGATAGTTTGTGAGCCGGTATAGCGACTGGCTACGGGTTGGAAAGCCGGGGTTATATTTCCGGCAGAGGCAAAAGATTTGTCCCTACTCTACAGCGTCCAAGACCGGCTATGGGGTCCACCCAGCCTCGTATACAACAGGGGCCCTTCAGCGGTAAAGCCCCCGGGGCGTGAAGCCGATTACTCACATCCATATAGTATCGAAGTCAATAGTGGTACAGCTATACCTCCTCCATACGTCTTCATGGCGTAGTGCTTAATTAATTAAGTACAGGGACAACTTTACCTTTACATTGCATAGTCTTAGCTTATCGCTGAATATACCATAGAATATAATGGAATAAAATGTGTATCTTAGAAAAACTTTGGAATGTTGGTTGCCCTTGTGTTGTTAACGTGATTTCGCAATCGCTGTCTTGCGTCTCCCGCCAGCCTCGTTTGCTGCCTTCTGCTCTGCCCTACGCCGCTCTGAGCGCTTCGAAATGAAATCGAATTCCAAACCGTAACGCCGGGTCTGACTGGAGAACAAACTTTTGGATACTAAAACACAGTAGCGGGGCGACCGGGTCTGTTTCGTTCCGTTCCTCTCTGAGACTTCTTGCCTTGTGTTTCTGAATACTTGCAGCACAGAACTTTATTGTTTCCGATGTTTCTGCCATCTGATCGATGGGTTTTGTAAGAATGTTTTTTTTTTCTATCCTGTCGTTACTGTTTGATTTTTTGACCTTTTTCTTCCCCATCTCTTATTCCCTTTCCATTGTTCTATCGTTTTTATTTCTTATTGTTTAATTTCGTTGTTACTTTAAAGAGACAGAATAACTCAGTCGCTATTGTGGCTACTTTGCGAGTTGCGAAACCAGAGAATCGGGGTTCGATTATCAGCTGAGGCACAGATTTTTGTCTCTCTGCTCTAGTTGCACTTTATTGCTTGCTTGGCTTAAACTTAAACCGTGAAGATAGAGGCATACGTTCTTCCGAAACGTCGATGAACTTAGACCGTGCTACACAGCATCACATCCCAGGAGATAATACCGTTTCTGAGTCACCGCCGTCTCTGATGTCTTTTCTTTTATTTTCTTACGCTCTATGTCTTTCTATTTTAGTTGTATTACCTCCTCTGCGTTCCGTTTTTCCCCGTTTCCTGAGAGTCAGTGTTACATATATGGAGACAGCTTCACTATCTGAACAAATCAGCGTCGAATGATACGATGATTGATGAATTGAAAAGGATTTGGAAGGATTCGGTTGGACCGGGATCAGCCCGTCACAAGGCCCTCATCTACACACAGAACAAAACAGACTAAGAATAAACGCACATAGACATCCGTGCATCGAGTGCAGTTCGAACCCAGGATCCCAGTATGCGAGCGAGCGGCCCAGTTAGTGAAAGGAAGTCAAAGCGTGTGAGAGGCGCAGGAAATAAGAACAGAACGTTGTGGAAACGTGTACTTCTGTTTACGGAGCCATGTCCGTTCTTGTGTAGTCCTTAGTGAGGATGTCTTTGTGCTTATGGACAGGTTGCCCCGTATCTCTCGCTAGTGTGTGTCCTCGTTTATCTTGTTGGCATGTTGAACCTTGGGATGTAATCTCGGTCCCCAGTGAATTCACCGTCCGAATGTCTGTCAAAGTTCTGACCTTCTGACCGTCCTTCTTGTCGTTCCCTGCAACAGCGTTGTAATGAGAATACTGTAGTCTGGGTTGTTATTCCGTGTCCTCTGATGGGCCGTTACGTTTCGGAGGCACCTGCTGCTCCCATCTTCAGGATATAAGAGTAAGTCAAGTGTTCAGATCACTTTACTCTCACCGATCTCTCAGCCCCGTTTTGGTGTCGGTAACCGCCTACAAGACTACACGGTGTCATGCCACAGAGGATCACTATTGGGAGAATTTTAAATGTTAAAAATATGACTGATAAACCAGTTCTGGATTGGTTCATATTGTAATAAAAGTGTAACAAGTCGTGAAGGCCCGTAGGGTTGTGAGACGTCGAGGCTCCCACATTTTCTAGACAGTCGGCTCACAGATGTCAGCCTTACGCGCCGGCCGCCCTTTACCCGCCTAGAAGATTCCTGGTACTCATTTCTGTTAGAGGCTGAGTCGACCCCAGGGCCATAATGCGGCTGGAAGGATTAGGTCAGTTGAAAGGTGCAGTGACTTCATCAGGAATGGAACCCGCTATCTTCCGGCTTGTATCGTGCGTGAACCAACTACGCTACCCCGTGCCCCCGCATACTGTGATGAGGCTATTGAAATGGATCGCAGATTCTTGTGCTGAAGACGACATGGAAGATACAATGATCGGTGCGTGTAAATACAGAGAGGGGATTCCCCTACCTCCCCGGTAGACATCCAGGAGGCGTCAGAGTTTTTCTCCGTTGGTGGAAGAGTGAGGGAGCAATGGTGTGCAGCATTCCTGTAGACCCGCCTCCTTCCATTCCATTAAACCCGACGTCAACCGTAATTTTCCATGACGTCAGACCGACGTAAAAACTTCATCTAACGAAATCATCCTAATACAGACCGACATAACGTAAATCTCCACTAGGCCACGCAGGTCCGTGCACAAAATGTGCCCCCTCCGGACACTCAGCAGCCTCCCACCCTGATGTCCCGGCTTCCTTCCCCTACCTCTCCTTCCTCATCTCCCCACTCACTCGACCTCTCTCCCTTACACGTCGGTAAGGTAAATTTGTCCCTGTGCTTAACGAATTAAGCACTACGCAATGAAGGCGTATGGAGGAGTGGATGTATTGATCCGCATTTTCTTGACCTCGGTACTAGCTGGAGGTCAGTGGTCAGCTTCACGCCCCGGCCGGTTTACCCCCGGAGAATGAGCCCTCGGTATCCATTAGATAGGAGACTGGGTGGGCCCCAGAGCCGGTCTGGACTGTTTGAAGAAGAATTCTTGACCCCACCGAGACTCGAACTCCGAGCCCTCAGCCGCTGTACCGATTACGCTATTTTGGCTCCTCTTACACGTCACTTCCCTGCCCAACATACCCTCACACTTTTTCCTTCTCTTTTTTTGTAGACCATGAAAGTCACCCCCTTTTCAGGGCCATCAAAACTCGTGTTCTTGTCTCCTATTGGTTCGCTCGGTGATCGTGTGAGAGACCAGCGGTTTTAGTCTGTCCCACGGACGACCCAATGGGAGGTGCTTTGTATACAGTCAGAAATTTCGGGCCAACCGATAACCCGGCTTGCCACCTGCTTTCACGCTGGTATCTTACTCGGCTTATTCTACCCGGAAGATGGAGGCGATATGTTCATCCGAAACGTCGGTTGAATTTCAACGGAGTACACGGCGTTTTATTCCGGAAGATAGCACTCTTCATAACCACCGCTGTGAGAACCCCAAACCCATTATATTGCAGCATGTAGAGCCGTTGCTGGGTAGCGACCTCGAAACTGACGATGAAACAACATTCGCTGCTAGGCGACAGATTTTTATTAAGCAAGTATACGCGGACAGGCATGTTCGCAGGGAGATGATTGGGGGCAACAGTTGAACTGTGTCTTCTACGTGGTCCGTGCCGATGGGTTATGAGCGAGGCGAAGTTTATGGCTTGGTTAGTTGTTACTCGGTCTGTGAAGAGAAGCGTAGGGGGTTTGTGTGAAATTGTCGCCAGCCTGGGAATTTGTTCAGGCGTTGTGAGCCATTGCTGAGGCCGGGAACAGTTCGGGAATCCAGAGTAAGAGGAACGTCCAACGTTGGAAGCCGTTACCAGGCAACGGCTAGTGAAGAGAAACTGAGGACACTAGAGTATATGTGATCTGTAAAGTGTAGTCACGAGATTTCTGTATATAAGTGGTCAATAACTCGGAACACGCGACAATATGCATACTTCGATATCTGTGGTTCGTCGCGAATGCTCGCTTTGAGTCACCCTGTATAAATGTGAGCGGGACTGTTGCTGCTGTGAGGTGCGGCGAACCCACGACTAAGTGATATGAATGGCCCTGTAGGCATTAAGGCGAGACGTAATGTGTTGTGGATGTACAGTGTTACGTGCGTATGAAGAGTGGACTATGAGACAATCCGTGACCTCTGACCTTTGCTACTAACTCGCCCTGATTATAACATCCTACCGCATTTTATATAGACAGTTTGTGTCTAACTTTTAGCAGCTACATGTCCTCTCTACCTCGAACCTGACTTTTCTAGTTTTAATTTCAGCCCTTCATGTAAACGGTATCTCTTCCCCCGTGTATAAACCTACATGCAGATCGCCGTGACATGACTGTCGTCGCTCGCTCGAACGCAGGGATCATGGGTTCCTATCCCACTCAAGGCTTGGATCCTTCTATGCGTTTATTCTGTTTGTGTTCTCTGTGTAGGTAGAGGCCTTGCGAAGGGCTGATCCCCCGTTCCAAGAGTCCTACCGACCCTGTATGGGAACAAGACACCGAGAAAGCGTCCAAGTCCCAACGAAGGGCTGTAGAGCCATAAGAATAATAATATTAATAAACTTCATATTTAAGTATGGCTTATACGAAACTGTAACTGGGTATCCTGTTTTCTGTGTTTATGTAACTTGCTCTTTCACACGGAGGTTGAGTATAAAGAGTACAGCTTTCTTAGATGTGACGGAGTGTACTCTGGGCTCAAGTCTCTGCCGAAGTTTCGGAGGAATACACTCCGTCCATCTTGAGCTTTGAGAAATGAGGTAGGCCACCAGGCAGCGTGTTTGTAACAATGCTCTAACTATAACTGTACTATACTGTGTTTTGTGTTGACTGTACATGTATATTATTACCTTCGCGTTTCATAATTTCCAATCCTGTTCAACCTAATTACCGCATTTCTAATCCTATTCAATATAATTATCGAATTTCTATTCCTGCTCAGCTTAATCCTCGCATTTCTAATCCTACTCAGTATAATCATCACATTTCTAATCCGGTTCAATCCAATTCTCGCATTTCTAATCGGGCTCAATCTAATTCTCGCATTGCTAATCCTATTCAATCTAATTCACGCATTTCTAATCCTATCCAGTCTAATTCCCTTGGCAGTTTATAATTAAATTATATTCATTTGTTTACATTCTCATTGGGGCACGCGGTAGCGTAGTTCGTTGAGGTAATATGTTACAAGCCGGGAGGTCGCAGATGCGATTCTTGATGAGGTTATTGGATTATTTTCAATGGCCTAATCCTTCCAGCCGTACTATGACCCTGGGATTGACTCAGCCTGTAACAGAAATGAGAACCAGGAATCTTCCGGGGGTTAAAGGGCGGCCAGCACGTAAGCCTGACAACCTCACCGCCATCTGTAAGCCGATTGTCTAGAAAATATGGGAGCCCCGACGTCTCACAACGCTATGAGCCTCCACGGCCTGTTACAGAGATAGCTTTACCTCTTGTATTCTCATTTAATAATTTCTAATTCTATTCAATCTGTTTCTCTTAATTTGTAATGCCTAATCCTGCCCTTCAATAGCAAAACTGTATAACAAAATAAAAATTTTGAAGAAAGCAAGCGATGCGTGGCATGAACTCCACATACAGGCGGCGCTGGACACGAAGAGACGCTCCTTGTATTATGTAGGAGTTAGCATTGACTCGCTCGGTCCGCTTGATGTACAGTTCCGAAGAAGGTAACAGTCTTGATAAATCAGCCCGGTCGGTGAGTAGGCTACATTCTGGACAACAGATGGTTCGATTCCCGACGAAGGCAAGAGTTATTTCCCCTTCTGCACAGCGCACAGACTGGCTGTGTGCCCCACCCACTGTTTCCTCGGAGTTTAAGTCAAGCTCACCGCACATCTGCATGCGGTGCAGAGGTTTCAAGACTGCCTGGAGTTATACCTCCCTTCCCGCATCCGTCTTTGTTTCGTCGTGTGTAATTGAGTGTCTCTGTGTGCCGTATCCCGTTCTTGCTCGTGACAGCAGTTCATGGGAACGCGTCAAGCTCATGTCTATTACGGCACCTTTCCCATAAAGCATGGCACAGCGTCCTGTTACATCACATCTCTGCGTTCTTACTTTTGTTTTCTGTGTTTTCTGTGTTTTTTTTGGTAAACAGCTCCACTTACGAGGAATTGTGATTTTACACCCTTGATTCATAAGCTTTAACATCTAATAAGGTAAGGTAAAAGTGTCCCTGTGCCGGTCACGGTAGCCGAGCGGTTTAAGGCATGCACTGTCTTCGCTCGCTCGGAAGCCGAGACCGTGGCTTCGAATCCCACTCAGGGCATGGATGTTTGTGTGCTTTTTTCTGTGTTTGTGTACAGGTAGAGGCCTTGCGACGAGCTGATCACCCGCCCAAGGAGTCCTACCGAATGTGTAAGATGAGGAAAAACCGAAGTGAACGGAGAAGTTCATGGAGGTATGCCTAGGCCCACTGGGGCTGTAGTGCCAAGGGAAAAAAAAGGTGTCCCTGTGCTTAACTAATTAAGCACTAATCCATAAAGGCGTATGGGGAAGTGGGTGTATAGATCCACATTTTCCTGACTTCGTCACTAGTGGGAGGTGAGTGGTCAGTTTCGCGCCCCGGCCGTTTTACCCCCTTGGAAAGATCCCCGGTTCCCATTGGATAGGTTTGGCGGACCCCAGAGCCGGTCTGAGCGACGTGGAGAAGAGAAATTTCTGGGACTCGAACTCAACCCCTCGTTCATCCAGCCCGTAGCCAGTCACTTTACCGACTGTGCTATCCCATCTAACAGAACCAGATGCTATTTTAGTGCATCATTTTGCGACGCTGTCATTAGCACTGGAAAGGATCAGGAAGGAAGCGGTCGTGGGTTGAGCAAGGTACTATCCCAACATACTGTGTTCCAGATGACACTAAAAACCGAGCCTCCGCTGCACCGGATGCTGGGTGAGTCTCTTACTGACACAGGAAACGACGGGACAAATATATCCCATTTTCGTCATATTATTATTATTATTATTGTTATTATGTCTTCTTACCCTGAGTGAAACTCGAGATTGTGTCTATTTTCGCTGTTCTGCTTTCAGGGACGTGTTTTATATGGTCTTCATATTGTCACGTATTTAAAGTGCGTGACTGTAGACGGGGTTTGGATTGGATGATTGGATTTCATGACCACTTATATACTCAACTCATAACTACAACTAATCACATCGCCACACTTTGTAGTTCACTATACCATCCGCTAAGCCTTTTCCAGCCTGCTGTGTCCTAACCAGCCTTTCCCTGGCAACGGCTTCTAACAGTGGAGGTACTTCAGCTTCCCGCGTTCACGTCCTTCCTTTCACCGACTGTAGTTCAGAACTTTCTGTCAGCTATTCCCTCAACTGACAACTGGATCGCCATTTCTTCTCAGCCTCCCTTGCTGAGCTCGGTACACACAACCGAACTCGAGTCGAGACTTAGGTCACGACCGACAGTCGGTCGCCCAGTCTGTATAAAGCACCCATCTGGGGCTTACGACCATATTTCTCTTAATGTAAGACAGTTGTGGGTTTGTTGATATAGGGCGCTCTCTCTCACGAGAGAACGGGTTTGTCGTTTATAATTGCTGCTGGTCCTCGCCAGCGCAGTCATTCTCGGGTCCGAGTCGCGTGGGACTCGCGGCCGTAGGTTACTGTCTCAGATTCGAGATTTTCCTTTTAATTGTCTCCTACGACTCGCAAGGTTACGGTGGAGGTATTCGATCCCCCCTCCACGCAGGATAACTGAGTCATAGCTGCAAGTGTCCTGGTTAAAACATCTCAGTGCCGACCGCACAGAAAACAACATTTCTCATTGTTGTAGTACAGTTGTTGCTTGTTTAGATTCTCCTGCCTAGTGGGCAATATTTCGTTGTTTGTTTCGCGGTCGTTGCCTAAGAGCGGGTCTTCATTTTGCAGTATTGTAATCATATAGGTTTCTAGAAATTTTGTTACACCTGATGGCTGCCTTATGCCATAACATTTAATATAACGTTTAACTGTCAACGTGACTCATTTTAAGATTCGTTCATGCTTTTCTACAGAAGGTTTTATTTCTAGGTGTGTGTTTCCGTCTTCATAATTCACTTTTCGTGTAGATGATATCGCCAGCTGAAGCATTGTTGGTTGGTTCGCCACTGAACCGCAGTTGAGTGACAGCCGATTGGCCGCAACCAGTGGCTCCGCTCGCGGTGTCAGTGTGAATGACATCCTGTCCGCCTTCCCAAAAGGCAGTTCCGTGTCCTGCGTCACGGGCATCAAGACTCATGACCCTTCCGCAGCCAGAACCAGCACTGAGCCATCTCTTGAAGGCACTGCAGACAGGGCGACGTCGCTGTTAGCATCGGGAGTGTAGAGGATTTGCAATGAGGATGTCTTTGCGTAGTGAAATTCTTAAGGAGATCCAGTGTTTGCCCGAAATTCGAACCGAGCACCCTCCACCTTTTCCGCCAGACAACCTCGCTCGGTGGAGCAACGCTGTAATGTAGTTGGTTGAGGCACTCTGCTACAAGCCGGAAGCCGCGGGTTCGATTCCCCGCGAGGCCACTGGATTTTTCAATTGACCTAATCCTCCCAGCCGCATTATGACCGTAAGGTCGACTCAGCCTCTAACAGAAATGAGTACCAGGAATCTTCCTCTGTGTAATGAGCGCCAGCAAATAAGGCTGACAACCTCACCGCCATCTGTGAGCCGATTGTCTAGAAAATGTGGGAGCCTCGACGTCTCACACCTCTATGGGCCTCCAGGGCCTGTTACAGGGATAGCTTGGCGCGTAAAGCTGACAACCTCACCGCCAACTGTGAGCCGATTGTCTAGAAAATGTGGGAACCTCGACGTCTCACAACTCTATGAGCCTCTACGGCCTGTTACAGGGATAGTTTTACTTACTTCTTGTACCTTTAAGGTGATAAGGAGGAGGAGGAGGGAATGAATATGAATAAACGAATAAGTAGGAAAGCAGCAGTTGGTGAAGTAGGATAAGAGAGGAAAGGAATAATAGGAGGTGATGAAGGATAAGAGACTACAGAATGAAGGAGGATGAGGCTGAAAGTTAATAAGGAGAATGGGAGAGACAGGGAAGACAACAATAATAAATCCCCTTACAGTGGACACCGTGAGCTGTCTCCCTGGGGATTAAGCGGCCGTGCCATGAAGCTGACGAGTCACATCCATCTTGTACTGAGGTTAAAAATACGTGGATCTGTACTTCCACTTCTCCTGAGCCGTCATTGCGTGGTGCTTAAAAAACTCATGGAGGTTTTCCCTCTGCATAACTATTTAAACATTGTACCATGAAGACGTATGGGGGAGTGGATGTATACATTCACTTTTTCTTGACCTCATCACTGGTTGGAGATATATAGTCAACTTCACGCGCCGTCCTCTTTGCCCCTGGGAAAAAGCCCCCCCCCCCGTACCCCTTGGATAGGAGGCTGGGTGGGGCCCATAGCCGGTCTGGACGACACGGAGAAGAGAAAATTCTCGACCCTACCGGGACTCGAATTCCAACCCCTTGATCGTCCAGCCTGCAGCCAGTCCCTGTACCGACTGAGCTACTGGAGTTTTACTTTATTTAATGGCGCTTCTCAGTAGTTCACGCTCTGTTGCGTCGAATGGGTCGTTGAGAGACTGAACAATGAATTAAAATTTGTGAATGTACAGAAAAAGAGGTAACAGGTTGCATTGTCTTTGTATGCAGAGTTTATTAAATTCGTACTTTTTTTATAAACGTCCGACCTGTGTTGTAACCATGGAAACACAGTTGGCTGGTTCAGGAAACCCAGTTTTACTTGTCTCTTAAGTTGATGTGTCGGGAACGGTTTGGGTCCGCTTGCTCTTTGTGTAAATACCATCCCGCCTAATGTGACTTGATGAATCCAGCACGGAGCGGTCCTTGAGTGAAGTGGCCGTCCCTCTCGGCAGAGCGAGTGTCCAGGTTTCCCAGGAATCGAGAATGCAGAGCCGTGACGCGCTATACACTGTGCACTCCAAGCGTTTGCCCCCCCCCCCCCCCAGACCACAGCACTACCTGCTGTAGCATTCAAATCTCTGTTTCCTGTGCCCTAGAGCGTATTCATGGGTTTCGCATGTATAGCCGTTACTTTGCACCGACCGCGAGATGGCCGAATATACCAGGCCCCTTTCTGGGCAACGGTTTTGTAAACACGTTCCCGCAACAACAGACACGAACGCAACTATAGAAGAGCTCAGCGTTATCCTGTAAACCTCGTTATATAGCTTCCGCAAGGACCGCATAGAAAACACTGTCTCTGTTGTTTACGAAACTTGTTTACTGCTCGTTGCCTAGCAGTAGACCTCTGATATTGTTGTAATGCACCCAGCAGAAGTTTGTTTACAGGTCCATTGTCTGGCAATGGAAAGCCCTTTGCCTGTTATTGGCCAAATTTTCTTCTTCGCGGAAACGTTTTTACCTTGCTGTTCCCTAGCAACGGATATACATGTTGTATTATTTTGAAATTTACCTAGAGGTACTGAGAAATATCAAGAAGAATCTCATAATCGCCGTTCTATGTTGGTCTTTATCGGAGATTTCATTCGCTCACTGCCTCTCCCGCTAGGTTTTCGTGTTTTTCCTAGGTCCCTCCAGACATTCTGGGCGTAGTATATTAAATTGTGCCATGAATGTTTCCTTCTACGGATCTCAATGAACGTTATATAACGTCTCCATTTGAAGACATCAGAGAAACGGCAGTAATGTAGCAGCCTCTCGTAGGCTTTGCGATGTTGGGAGCCGTGTTTAATTATGTTGGTAGCTCTTGTAAGGGAACCCGTGAAGGGGGGGGGGCGTGTAAACTGTAGGAACAAGTTTGGGCTTTGCTCAGCTACACACGCACCCCCTGGGCTGGCTCACTGTGCACTTTGCTGTTACTGAACCTCCTCAGGTTGCATCTCCTGTCTCCTTCCTGCCTAGAATGCTCGTACACCCTGTACGCTTCGTTTTGCCATGAGGCACAACTACCCCTCACTCACCTATAATTTATCGCAGAATGTAAGATTTTAAGTTCTCACAGCGGTGGTTATGGAGAGTTATGTCTTCTGGGATATAACGCTGTGTAGTCCTATGAAAGACAACTGACATTTCGGAGGAATATGTCGCCTATATCTTCAGGGTGGAAGAATGAAGCAAGCAAACAACAGGCGTGACAGAAGTTGCAAGCAAACTCTGCAGCCTGCTTCACGCGGTTTTCTTGATAGCTGTGAATATATTGAATACGCAGTCGGTGGCAGCCGAGAATTGGTTTGTTGTTGGATATGGAATTGGAATATATTTTGCCTTCTGTAATCACTAATCACGTGGTCGCTTGCTATAGGTTAGCACCCCGCTTCTCTGTTCGTCCGGTTACAGGTCCATCTCCGACACAGTGCCTAAAGCGAGAGCTGTAAGAGTGGTCAGGAACCCTCCCATAGTCATTCCTGTGCTGGCGAGGGCCAGTATAAATTTACTTTGGGATTCGTCGAATGAGATTTGCACGATTCCCAGAGTTATGAGACATTAAATATAATGTGTCGCATATGACCATTGCTAGGCAACGGCTCAGTGAACACATTCTCGAAGTTACGCTCTCACAATAGACGGACATTCTTTGCTGGATAACACGTCACTAAACTCGTTTCTACAGCAAGGAAGAAGCACAGAATAATAGAGAAACTGTTGGAGGTGGTGACTTGAGGTCCAGCAGCAATTGTGAACAACATACCCGCCCTCTCCTCAGAGAGGAAGTTACGTAAGGACTATGACCGCAAGTGTTCAGTTCAAAAATACTGGTTGTGGGCTTCAAGGTGCTTGGCGCTAAGACGAACTGATGACCAGCGGTAAAGTAAATCTGCCTCTTTTAATGGAGAGTCGGTTGGTGAGTTAGTGAGTTAGTTAGATAGCCTCTGGGATTCAGTTCTGGTGAGCAGTTCCTGTGAGAAACTGGTAGGTGAAGCCGGGGACAGTTCGGGAAACCAGATGAAAGGGGAACATCCGCTGTTGGAAGCCGCTACCAAGCAACGGCTAGTGAAGACTGTAACAGACTGAAAAGAGTTAATGTATCCTATACTAATTTGTTTAGAAGTGTGAAAGCATAATTCTTACTTGTAGCTACGAGTTATATAATAGTTCAATAAATCCGATTACCAATCCATACCCCGTCTGTAGTCACTCAATCATATGACAATACCTTAAAATATTCCACTATCACCACCTTTTTCAAGTGAGCAGGGATAGCTCAGTCGATATAGCGACTCGGTACGGGCTGGACGACGAAGAGGTCGGAGTTCGAGTCTCTGTAGGGTCAAGAATTTTCTCTTCTCCAAGTCGTCCAGACCGGCTTTGGGGTCTACCCAACCTCCTATCCAATGGGTACCGAGGGCTCTTTTCCTGGGGTAAAGCGGCAGGGGCGTGAAGCTGACCACTGACCTCCCGCTAGTGCGGAGGCCAAAAAAATATGGATCTATACTCCCCCATACGTCTTCATGGTGTAGTGCTTAGTTAAGCAGAGGGACAGCTTTACCTTTTTCAATAGTTTCTGCCCTTCGGCGTTACATTGAGCTATTGATGACGTCGTTAAATGAATCCGATGAATACGTAACACAGTTTTAGTCTGCTCCGGCGCTATTCACGAGTATACTCGCTTTCAGCTGCCTGTCCTTAGTCCGGCCCACCTGAGTCGATACATACGTTAGTTCGATAGCGCGTATCTCTTACCTCGCCGAGAAATGTCGGACTGTGCAGAGCGACTGTTTACGTCACGCTGTTTAATACTTGATGGCGGCGTTGCGATTGGCTGTCCGCCCGCCAGAGCGAGCTGAATACTGAACTGCGTGGGACACGGGTCCCCATCCACTCGCATTAAGGCGATTATTCCGTCTGTCGGATATAATATACGTCACTGCTTTTTGTGATAGCCACGTGATGTCACGAAATGAAATGAAACTCAACGGGAGCTGAGGTCCTCATGACTGTGACTATCAAAGCTGCAGTCATTGGGATCTGATACTGCGCATAGCCATGGAGGCGTATGTGGGAGTGAATGTGTACATCCACACTTTCTTCACCTCGGCGCTTGATGGAGGTGAGTGGATGGCTTCACGCCCCGGCCGCTTTACCCCCGTACCTATTTGATAGGTTGGGTGAACCCCAGAGCCGGTCTGGAGTATATGAAGAAAATTGTTGACCCTACCGGGACTCGAACGCCGACCCCTCTGTCGTCTAGCCCGTAGCCAGTCGCTGTACCGACTGAGCTATCGCGGCCTCTGTTGTAGTGTTTTAAATATTTGAGAATACCCTAAAGATAGATGCAGAAGTTCCCGAGAAGCTATACTACACTGCACAACGTTACATCCTAGTAAATGTGATTGGTGTTAAAACAGGTGCCGTGGAAGCCCATAGGTGTGTGAGACGTCGAGGCTCATATGACGCTATGGCGTCGAGTGAGTGGAAGGACGCTACAGTTGCCTAATTTAAATAAAATTCCGGAATTTGACTGGAGAGACTGAGGAAGATGGCATGTTTCATGGTAGTGAGTCTGTGTCCCAGCCAAGATTCGATCTGTGCATCTCGCGAATGCAAGTCGCATGCTCTACGCTTGACACAACTCACTCGGTTAAGGCGCCTTGCAGATGTTTCGTATTTCCTGCCTCTCCTGTTAATTGATGACAGCCTAATTATCTGTACGGTCTTCTGACATTCGATGCCCTGAAGTCCCATGGAAGTTTGCCTCCGTTTCGGAGGAACGTAATGCCTCCATCTTCAGTATAGGATATTTGAACCAATACCGAGAAGGAACCACCATTGCTAGTGGCTTGTATATCATATATTCGTCCCTGAAGATGGCGGCAATCAGCGAATCTACCAGACTACATGGCGTCACATACCAGAGAACGGTACTCCTCATATTCACCGCTTTGACAACGCGTCCTTGTGTCTTCTCGATCAGTAAAGGAGCCTCTATAGCGTCTACTCTGCGGACTGGGGTTCGATTCCCAGCAGCAGCAAGAGATTTTTTATCTTCATAACGTCCAGGCCGACTCTGGGGCTTGCCCAGCCTCCTACGCTACAGGAACCGGGGGCTGTTTCTCCGGGGGATAACTGCCGGAGCGTGAAGCTGCAACTTACCTCCCTCCATCTAGGACCGAGATCAAGCTTGGTGGTGCCATATCTCCACGCTCCTATGCGTGATACTTAATTAAGCCCAGAGATAAGTGCCTCTTTAGAGACATCTGCCTCCTTGACGTCGGGTGGAACTATCAGACAGACAGACAATCGTGACCCATAATAAAACTTCCGTTTTGCTTCTCGTGAAACCGTAAACATGCTTTGCGCATTTCGCATCTCTTGTTTTTGCCCAAAACTCATATGAAAATGTCACAGAACTTCAAAAATATAATTCCGACGCTGAAATATGAAATTCTCTTCGAGAGAGAGAAAACTAATTACTTTATTATGCTATTGCTCTATGCGGAATATTCAAGGCATTTTATTCCAGTGGCTGAATCACCATATACACACGTGTGTGCACGCTCACACGCACGCACGTGCTTGGGTTGTGAAAAATATATTAAAGACTAACCAACACTTTTTTTATTTTGTTAACTATTTTTATTGGGGTTGGAAAACAAAGACGTAACAGGAAGCGACGAAGCGGAGAATGGAAGGTGGTGATCTGGATTTGTTGACAGCGTCGTGTGTTGTTGCGGGAGCCAGTATGGCGTCACCATCTGTGCACGGGTCCTGTCATTTAACGAACTAAATTAGCTAAGTCGCATTAAATCCAACCGCTACTTCCAGATCGGGGCTTTAATTATCTTGTCGCGATTAATTAGTTCATTCACTTGTCACTTTATATTCCCCCCTCCCCCCTCCACACTTGTGTTCCCTACAACCTAATGCTATTAAACAAACTTTCACGATGGGGTATTCCATGATTTTCATCATAAATAAAACCCTCCTCTCCTTGAGTTTACTTTCATCCCCCGTGGAGGCGGGTTCGAATAATTCCACCGTAGCCCTGAGAGTCATAGGAGGTGACGAAAGGGGAACCCGGTGCCTGGGGGTACCCAGGTACCAACAGGCCCACCTGTTCCTGGGGTATATAACTAGGGAACCTGGCCCTCTAGGTTACGGGAGTCTCGAATCTAAGACAGTAAAATGTGAAATGTCCTCCCGGACTCGTAACTGAGAATGACTGCGCTGGCGAGGACCAGCAGCAATTGTAAACGGCAGACCCATCCATTCGTCAGAGAGAATGTTACATAAGGACTATGACACTAAGTGTTAATTTGGAAAATAAAATTACTGGTCGTGAGCCTCAAGAGGCTTGTCGCAGAGGCGGTAAACCGCCACTGATAAAGTAACTCTGACTCTGACTCAGTTTTAACTCTGTGGGTTATCAGAGGGGAGCAGTGCCTTCAGCATTCCGCATGTGAAGCTGCACACATCAGAGTTATAGGAACCTAACAAACAGGAAGTTCTTGCAGAAAGTGATCCCCTACTTTCCTTTGACACCACACGGTCCTCCTGAGACAACTCTTCTGTTGCGTATGTATTTGTTGTCGCGGGAACGTCTTCACCAAGGCATCGCCAAGAAACGATAAGGGGATACAGACAGACAGACAGACTGGTGGGAGGGATTTATGAAGTACGCCGTTGAGATGGACTCAGGTGCCATGATGTACGTAACAAGTTTCGTAAAGATTGGTTCAGGCGTTCAGAAGTTGCGAAGGCGTGATTCACAGTCTCACAGACAGCATGGTTATGTCATAAGCCTGCTTTTATTGTTTTCAAAATAAGGAAAATTGGCTAAAAATTAAGCACAGGATCATGAAAAAGTGTTGCGGAGTGGAGGTACGGCTCCACATATTTGTATTCTTATCCTCAACATTATGTGGAGGCGAGTTGTCAGATTCACGTGTCGGCCTACTTACTTGCAGATGTAACTGATGTAATGGAAGGTGGCGGGCTACAGAGCCGACCTGAACGCTGTGAAGCCGGGAATCGAACACCCAATTCTTCAGTTTTCAGTTCCGTTGCCTAGGCTCCATACTGAGCGAGGTATCGCCGCTTCTCCATAAGTGGCGATTGTTATGATCGATTATTGAAAGATTCAGGCATGACGTCAGGGTGGCTGTTAGTTCCACTATAGATGGAATTGTCACGTGATGAGAGTTAAACCAATCACCGTCACACATTACTTGTTGCTGCTGCTGTTGGCTTTGTCTCGCGGGTAACAGAATTTAGTATACATTTTACACATGAAAATAAGAACGTACACATAATATTAGTGAACTATTGAGAACCGTTATAGCGACTGTAGCTTCAAGACAGAGGGGTCGGAGTTCGTGTCCCGGTAAGGGCAAGATTTCCTCTGAACGTCTCCAGACCTGTTCTGCGGCCCACCCATCCTCCTATCCAAGAGAATGCTAGGATAGTACCTTGATTATGCCGCTACTGCTTCCTTTCACATCATTCCTAATTCATCATCCACCCTATGATCCGACTCTGACGGCATAGACAAATGTCCCGTGAAAGGAAATGGAGTAGGGGAACATGTCCTTTGTGGTGTTTTACTCCTTGTTTCTTCAGTGAATTGAATGCAGTTTGTAATAAAGAATTTTACGACCCAGCTAGTATAAAGAGTTTTAGAATTTATGGAGTATACCTTAGTTTCCTTCCTTTGTGAAATGCATATCCGTTTCCTCTTCCAATTCCCTTTGTGAACTGAAAAAAAAGAGAAATCGAATTTTAAATGCATTTAATTTTATGACATTCTATCAAATCATTTATCTTCTTTACCTCTTTAGTATTTATTCTTAGACACAGAATATACATTAACTGTGTTACTCCGAAACGTCGATATACTGCGAATATTCCAGAAAGTAATATTCTTCATAATGATTTGTTTACTTATCGGCTTCCTTACTCCTGCTTGGTTAATGGTCCTTTACGACACATGCCAACTCTTTTGAGTGTGCTTGAAGCTTCCGCCTGTTCACTTCCGGCTCTCGTATGTCATTGCCTGCATCTTCCAGTCTTACCAGTTGGGGTCTTGACATGTTTATTTTTATTCTGCCTTACTTTCAGAAAATTCTTTAAGGGAAATGTATTTTTATGAAGAAAACTAGATCTGTTTAATATTGTACAAAATGTTGCTGATTAGAAAAAATACTCCTTTCAGCAATTTATCTGAACAGATTATTATTAATGACAGCGGTGTCTACTGGTTTATGGGTCATTTAGAAACTACAAATTTATGTTCCGTATGGTTCTCAATAAACAGCGGGTGTTTCTCTAATCAGCATTAACTGGTTGGGCTTTGTAGCGGAGACGAAGTGTTTCCTTTGAGGTACGGACTGAATTGCTATATATTCTGCCCACACAGTGTATCTATGTGTTCCGTATGGTTCTCACAACAAACAGCGGGTGTTTCTCTAAACAGCATTAACCGGTTGGGCTTTGTAGCGGAGACGAAGTGTTTCCTTTGAGGTACGGACTGAATTGCTATATATTCTGCCCACACAGTGTATCTATGTGTTCCGTATGGTTCTCACAACAAACAGCGGGTGTTTCTCTAAACAGCATTAACCGGTTGGGCTTTGTAGCGGAGACGAAGTGTTTCCTTTGAGGTACGGACTGAATTGCTATATATTCTGCCCACACAGTGTATCTATGTGTTCCGTATGGTTCTCACAACAAACAGCGGGTGTTTCTCTAAACAGCATTAACCGGTTGGGCTTTGTAGCGGAGACGAAGTGTTTCCTTTGAGGTACGGACTGAATTGCTATATATTCTGCCCACAGAGTGTATCTGTGTGTTCCATATGGTTCTCACAATAAACAGCAGGTGTTTCTCTAAACAGCATTAACCGGTTGGTCATACTGAGGAAGTTATCGGTGTTCTCTTCGAGGTAGAAACAAAATCTGCAATATTAAATGAAGTAAAGACGTAAAGCAATCTCTCTAATAGGCCGTGGAGGCCCGTATCGTTGTGGACGTCGAGGCTCCCATATTCTCTAAGCAATTTTCTCGCAGATAGCGGTGAGGTTGTCAGCCTTACCCTCCGGCCGCCCTTTACCCTCCAGAAATATTCGTCGTATTCATTTGTGTTCGGGCCTGAGTCGGCCCCAGAGCTATAGCGCGGCTGGAAAATTGGGTCAATTGAAAAACTCAATGAACTTTTCGGGATTCGAACCCACTGCCTTCCGCCTTGTAGCATTAGTGCCTCAACCAACCCACCGCGTGCCCACATATTATATGAAGTACAGCCGTTAAATGCCTAGTGTCATTCCATCTCTGGAGCACTTTATCCGAATCTGCCTTGGCACATTTTGTATACCACCAGAAATTATCCGGCTCGATTAGAGTGTACAGAACGTGCTTATGTTTCTCAGTCTTGACGCGGTGTTTTAATGGCAGCACTTAGCAGTACACATAGTACACGTGTTTAACACTTCTCTCAAATTTTTCTGTATGTATCTTTTTGCACACTACACTTCTGTGAAATGCAGAACTTGTTAAGCATAATGACTGAATTGCACTAGGATAATCATGCAGTTTTAGATTATGTCTTGTAATATAATACAGACCACTTTCCACGCTCCTAATTTTCTCCCTTTGTGTCTCGGATCAGCATGATATATGTAACTCGAGGATTTTGGCAATCAGTTTCTGACATAAATGTAATGATGAAAAGGTAAATTGCCTTGTACTTCATTAATTGCTGACTAGACTAAATATCCAGTCTTCGCCCGGGATATGGCTTGTTTTCTTGTAATCACAATATTGTGGCGTATAGATCCGTTGCATAGCAGTAACTCTGTAAACAGCGGTGGTTGTTAGGTAACGCCCGGAACATACACGCAACAATAGAATAACGGTGTTTTCTTTGTAATCCGCGCCGCCACCGTTGCAATGCAACAGCGCGTTAAATACGCCTCTACAACAGTAGAATGGATTTCTTTCTGCATAGTCCATACCGAGATTTTATCTTGGAGACAGTAAAATGTGGTCATGAGCCCCTCGGTACTCGGACCTGAGAATGACTACGCTGGTGACGGCTGTCAACAATTGTAAGCGACAGACCAATCCACTAGTCAGAGAGGATGTTACATAAGGACTGTAACAGCAAGTGTTTTGTTGAAAAAAAAATACTGGTCGTGAGCCTAGACGAACTGATTGACAGTAAACCGTCAGTCGTGAAGTAACTGTGACTCTGACCCAGGCAGTTATCAGTGAGATGAGTTCTGTAGGGAGTCTGTGAAGAAAAGATTTGCAAGGGTGCGGCTGTGAAGGGAAGATTTTATATGTGATATTTGGAGTGTATGTTTCAGTGAGGCTGTTACAAATCCGTTACTAGGAAACGGCTAGTAGAGACTAATAGACTGAAGACACTAGTCTATGTGTGTCAGTGATCTGTAAATTGTAGTCACGAGTCATGAGTGTATAAAATGAAGTCACCAGTCCAAACTCCATCTATAGACACACATGAATCATGACAATATGTAGTAGCTAAACCTGTCCAGATGGTATAACTTTCGGACAAAACAATATTAGAGAGACCAATTGGAGACGTAATAGAGCAACGTGTCTACATCTTTCCTAATTGTGTCCTTCCTTCCCTTATTTTTATTCGGAAAATCTACAAATCGGAATGTACCATCCCAGTATTTCTCTCTAATCCAGTCTGGTTTCTCCAATGCATTCATTTTGTTCAAGTAATTGAGCGTCATTGAAATAACAACGAAGGATTTTAGACGTGGGTTTGAAGTGGCTCCGTTTTTCCAGTTTAATGCTGTTACGGGAAAAAAAGAGGTAATCCCTGTTTGCCATAAATCACCTGTACAAACAGCTAACTTCGCGTTGCAAGTCCATTCAGTCGGAAAGATATATGCGCAATGAAGATGCGCAGTATGTGGTACTGAACCCAGTGTCCTACGTAGGCTGTACTATCGAGTAGGGATGTTATTTTAAAAAAATGAACGCAAAATTATATAAATTGTGATCTGGGTTCAGCATCTAGTATTGTAAGTTTCCTAGAAATCCTTTTCATCTGACTTCTACCCTGAAGATGACAGTATATTCCTGTGAAATATTTCTGGTTAAAGTAGGTGTTCACGGCGATGGTCGCTAAGATTGTTGTTTCTGGGTCCTGTTGTGTATTCATGTAGGTTGATACCAGCTTTTCGAAGGAATATTCTGCTTCCATCGTCAGGGTTGAAGCATATAGGTTCAGAGGCAGAGGAGCTCTGACCAGTAGGGAGACGGGTAGAGAATCGGTCACGTAAAATGTGAAGGTAGGTCTCGTGTCTCTACATCTTGTCATGAAGGAGTATGGGGAAAATGACAAAAAGCTCCATGCATTTTTAGTCTCAGACCTGGATGGAGGTTAATGGACATCTTATTCCTCCGGCCACGGTAACTCCAACGAAATGTCTCCCTTACCCACTGAATAAAACGTTGGGTGGCCATGTAGATTTGCTGGCGAATTAATATTTTTCTGTCTTTGACGGGAATCAATACCTGGGGCATCGAACCCAAACTAGTTACAAGCCATGATTTTGAATCTGACTCCTGCATTGTGCGTTTGGAGACAGGAAGATGAATATTGCAAGAAGTGTCGGGGCAGTGGTTGAAGCTGCTTTATGGGAAGGAAGATGCATGGGTGACACCCTGTAAGGCCCCAAACCTCTGACATCGAACTGTGGCCAATTACACGCCGTATTATTAAACCTGGACTCGGGATTACGTGTCAAGAAACGTAACAAATCATCGGGGCAGTGGTTGCGTTTGCTTTGTTGAACAAAGAACGGTGTGTGACACTGTTTGAGGCTCCACATCTCGGGCATCGAACTGTGACCAATTGTGCGCCGTGTTATTAAAACCTGGCGTCGGAATATGTGTCAGGAAACGTGAGAAGTTTCGGGGCAGTGGTTGCAGCTATACTGTGTTTGACATGGTGATTGCACTGTTGTAAACCATACATCACCCATATTCCCCATCTCAGTCAGTGGACTCGACCAAACCCATCGCGCATTCAGTTGAGAGTGGCCAGGTCTAGAAACTCGGACTGTGCAGTGCTGCCTTGACTATACAAAACTTAAATTTACCGCCTGATATCCGTATGATAAGCACGCAGGGTATTGTAATGTGATATTCTCCTGCGAAATTGCGTTAAGGTATAGAAGTTTCAAAACGTCTTTTTGCTAAGTGATCCCACTTTTATCCTGTAGAATATATTTGAAATTCTACACTTATCGTTTTTGCCACCGCCGCTAGAGCTCTCTGACGTAGGAACCGTTCGTCAGATCGTGCAATTGGCGGAGTAACCCCCGTGCATATTTCCAATTACCAGACCATTTTCCAACTTATAATTTTTTCATTAGACTTTTGCTACTAGTCCTACTTTTTTCTTCTTAATTCTTTTCCATACTTTCCTCCCCCTCTTTCTGTTTCTTTTTTCTATTCCGTTTATAACTTCATTAAAATGACTAACAGAAGAAAGCTACAAAGATTGCTTGGAATGTTTCACGAAAAGTTTTGTAAAAGGGATTATTAAGAGTAGGGTGAATGAAAGGGGAGAGGGAAGGGTAGGAAATGGAAATAATGAAGTCTGGACAAGAAGTAGGAGAGAGATAAAGTTTTGGTGAAGGGGGAAAGGAATTTTTGAGGAAAGAAATGCTTTACCTATAATCCCTCAGTACGGAATTTATATGTAACAACAATAAGNTTTTTTTTTTTTTTTTGTGAAGAAGGGTTGATGAGGGGATAGGGGCCTACAGCAAGAAGAAAACTGTATCATGCCATGTCTTCCGTGTATAAATCTTAGGGTAAAGATCTGACTGTGCGATACAAACAGTCTTCTCTTTGGCCTGGCGCGAAGGGCGTTTGAAGATGCAACAGCCTCATTTTCCGTGCCTTTCAGTGAAACTTTTTCTACCGTTTTATCGTTAATTAAACATAGCCGTAAAACCGTTTAAGTGACATGGCAGTTGAATTTTGCAGGAATGCAGGACCTGCACAGCCCATAACCCGCGATAACTCAGTCAGCATAGCCATTAACATACGGACTGGCAGACCGAGTAGATACAACAGATTTCTGTCTTCTCCACAGCTTCCAGACCGCTTTTGGGGCTCCCTATGCCTCCTTTCCAATGCATACCGGCGTATTCTCTCCCAGCATATGTAGCATGTATGGCATCAAGCCGACCACTCGCCTCCATCTAGTGGCAAGGTTAAGAATGCGTGGAGCTTTGCCTCTTGTCCCCCACACGTCTACAAGAAAGGAATAAAATTCACTTATTCTGGAAGAAACCAAGATGAAGCCCCCAAACTTTGAGCCCGAGGTATGATAATGTGCTGCCTGATCAGAGATATCGCATATCTCAGGGTGTGGTGATAGATAAGCAATGGTGAAATGATGATTGGCAAGGGGATAACTGAAGAAACTCGTAGAAAATCCTTCACCAACGCCAATACGCCCGCCACGAATATTGCATAGAGGTACCTAGGGTTGAACCCGATTCTCCAGGGGTGAAACTCCAGTGTCAGGCGTCCTGTCTATTACAGAGGGAAATACATTACAGCCTGAAGTGCGTCATTATGTGATATTGACGTGATATCTTATAGTTACTATGCTATATTCTGGAGTGTAGATCCGTTGCTAAGCAATTACTCCGTAAACAACGCCCACTGCTATGCAGAAGACTCCAAACATGTACTAATGGACTAACTGGGAACCGGTGTTTTCTGTGCGGTCCGCTAAGCAACAGAGGAACGGTGTTTTCTGTGCGATCCGTGCCCAGATAATATAAGCATTACAACTGGTGATAGTGAGTTATTATTCATAAAAGAGACCTGTCCTCTTCTCAGAGAGAGTGTTGCATAAGGACTATGACCTCAAAAGTTTAGTTACAAAAACCTTCTCTGTACAGTGCAGGGAAGTGAAGAGTTGGTTGATGAATGAGTGAGTTAGAGCAGTGGTTCTCAACCTTTGTGAGACCACGGCCCGGTAAATTCTTTTTTTATAAGACGACGGCCTGGTATAATTGATTCCAGGTCCCGTAACCGGTCCGCGGCCTGGCGGTTGAGAAACACTGCCCATTTAGTTGTGAGCTGGTGTGAGCTGGTGTGAGCTGGTAACAGGCACGGGAATAGTTCGAGAACCCAGAATAAGGGGAGCGTCTACCGTTGGAAGCCGTTACCAAGCAATTACTCATGAAGACAGAGCAGAGTGCTGTAGTGAATTGTAGAGTACGTGAATTAGCGATAGCGCTGTAGTTACTTGTAGCTACGTTGTGTGAGTGTTCAGTAAATCCAAGTGCCAATCCAAACCCCTTCTGTAGTCACACTCCATCACGTGACAGTATTTTTAACAAACGATGAGAACCAAACACGGGAAGTTTTTCCCTTAAGGTTCCCATGCTCCCGAACAGGACGGAACTGAGCACTGGTGATCCTCGGGTATTCCCCTTCGCGCTTCGCCTGCGATTAGGAACTGGTGGTGAATAGAGAACACACCACGTGAAACATAAACCACCCTATTGTTAAGATGACTACGGGTTGGGGGGCAAGAGGGTATTTTATATCATCTCTTTTTTCTTCCTTTCAGTTTTTTATTTTAGCTCTTAAGCCCCTCTGTGTAGCTGTTGGAATCATTTTTGTGGGTGTCTAAGGTTTGACAGGGTTGTAGGAAGGGGTTGAGAAGGGCGCAAAGCCTGATCCCTTTTTTCGCGCGATTCTGTGTTGCATCGTGGCCCCTGCTTCGGCAGATAAGCCCTCACAGATGGCGGTTTCCTTACCCGGCTTAGACCCATCCTGCAAGCGACTGTACTGTTCACACTGTAAGGCCGACCCCGATAGTCACTTCACTTGGACACATTGAAGAGTTGTAGGCGAGTTGCTATTGGATGTAATGCCGTGGATTTTTATTGGGCGCAGAACATGAAAGCACAGTTGTTGTGAGACCATCGAGGTGCTCGGTTCGATGCTGTCTTCATCTAAGTATTCAGCGAGATATCTTAGCAGTAATGCTTTAGACTTGTGTTTCAGATATTCCCGGATCAACACTCGTTGGAGACTCCCTGAGTTTTATTGTGACTTTTGGAGTCCCTGAAGGAATATTCTGGGATAGTACCGCAGGCCACGACAGCTTCTTAAGAAACCTTTTCAATATATTCTTCAGCACTTCCGTTCTTCGCTGCTATAGGCTGATTGTTGTTATCATCGTTAAACAATGCACCATCGGTATTCCATGATGTTATTCATGGTTTTCGTCAGTCCAAGGTATATGCTGGGATAGTACCTCGATTCGAAAACATCGGCTTCCCTCCAGATCATTTCAAATTCAGCAGTCACCAGTCAGCCTACCATTCGACACTACATAGCCTGAGCTACCGAGCCACATAAAATACCCCACACTTTCTCCTGGAAAGGACCCTAATGTGAGGGTCACGTGCCCAGTTGTCTCCGTTAATAGATAACTTGTAATTAGAAAGATCAAGTCAAGGAGGATTATGTGGGTAGGGCATGTAACACGAATGGGGGAGACGAGGAATGCATGTAGGATATTGATGGTAAAGCCAAAAAGAAAGAGACTACTGGGAAGACCAAGGCGTAAGTGGGTGAACAATATTAAAATGGATCTTAGAGAGAAAGGATGGTATGGATTGGATTGATCAGGCTCAGGATAGGGATCAGTGGAGGATTCTTATGAACACGGTAATGAACCTTCGGATTCCATAGAATACTGGGAAATTCGTGAGTAGCTGCAGAATTTGCGGCTCCTCAAGAAGGGCTCAGCTCCATGAGTAAGTAGGTAGGTAGGCCGCGCCATAGCTCAAGCGGTTAGCCGCTGGCCTCACATCGCGGCGGCCCGGGTTCGATCCCGGGTCTGGTCAAGTGGGATTTGTGGTGGACAAAGTGGCGCTGGGGCAGGCTTTCTCCGAGTACTTCGGTTTCCCCTGCCAATCTTCATTCCACCAATTGCTCCACAATCCCCCTCAACTACCATCTGTGGCTGGTACAATAGGCCAGAAGTGGCCGCAGTACAAGGGACTTAGTCCCACCCCACTAGCAATAAAAGAAATTAAGTAAGTAAAGCTAATCACTGGGCCTGGCTTACGAAGTGAGACGACTCTAGAAATTTCATGTTTTGTCTTAGAGAATCCGATGTTGTGCGGAGTGCAGAGAGCTAGTAAGATGAAGACAGCGGTGTGTTTATTTTGTAATTCATTGGTCTGTGGTACTATGAGAATAGAACCCGGGCTTTCGAATTCACATACCTTCCTAAAACACGTTTGATTATTCATTGAAGTGAAAGCCTTGTAATTTGACGGCTTGATACGCAAATTGGTAGGTATGGAGATTGTGCTAGAATTGAAATCAGCTACACAAATACTTTCCATTGTTTATGAAAAGCAGTTACCATGGTATTTCACCTATTCAGTAAGAACAATAGTTGAGTTCCTTGTTCATAGATGGCATTCTGTCGTGTCTGAGTACTGTACTTGAGCTGTAATTGGAACAGAAGGTAAACAACGAGGCCCGCGGTCAACGTGTGACATAACTTGGCGTCTGTCTCGCTAATCCTGTTTAAAGTTCTAATCTCTCGTAGCGGCACGTCCATATTGACGCTGCTGCAACATAATGCTATTGATTAATATCGGCTCTGTCATTTGTTTTTAATGGGGCCTAGCATGCTGAGGGCTTACAGCTTCGGCAAGAAGTGTTGACTTTATGCGTTCAAAACTCAGCTTAACATTGTGTTCGGACACTGGTACCGCGCTGTACAAGTTACTGTGATGGTTCTAACCGGCTCATCGAGTGTAGTATACTTTGGTAGTTCACATCCAGTGTAATGTGGTCTGATACAGTCATGTGGTTCCTGCAGTATTTGGTTTCATAATTTGAACTGGTTCATCCAGCGTAATTTGGTTTGATAGTTTCAACCGTTTCATCCCACATTCTGGTTGTTACTGTTAGATTCATTTTGTTTGATAGTTTGGACTGGTTCGTGCAGGATAATTTGGTTTGGTAGTTCGTAATTTGGTTTTACTACCTCCAGATGCTAATGCAGTACATGTTTTGATAGTTTCAACTGGTTCGTTAAGTACACCGTGGTGTGATAGTTCTAAGTGGATCGAACCAGTGTAGTGTACTTTGCTGATTTTAGCTGGTTGATTCAATTATTGGTTTAACATTTTCATCTGGCCCACACAATATAATTCGGTTTGGTAGTTTCAGCTGGCTAACACAGTGTAATTGGCATTGTTAGAAATGGGAAGGCTGGAGAAAATGCACAGCGAGGAAGATTCTGTTTCCAGTAGTTAAACATTCTAACCAAAACAAACAAGAAAGTCTGCCTTCACCCCTCGTACCATTAAGACGTTCCTCTAACTTTGCAGTACTCCCCATATTATATCTGCGTGCTCTAAGGGCATACGTACTTAATTATCTTACTGCCCCTTAAAAACTCCTACTGCATATATGCATTGAACACAGAGCGTGAAGTGGCACGCCGCTTGTTAAAGTGGTCTTTTTTTACGCAACGAAACTGAATACGCAAGGAGAAGAAATGATAAAAAGGTAAAGCTATCCCTGTAACAGGCCGTGGAGGTTCATAGGGTTGTGAGACGTCGAGGCTCCCACTTTTTCCAGGCAATCGGCTCAGATGGCGGTGAGGTTGTCAGCCTTACGCGCTGGCCCTCTTTTACCCCCAGGGAGATTCCTGGTACTCATTTCTGTTAGAGACTGAGTCGACCCCAGGGCCATAATGCGGCTGGAAGGATTAGGTCAATTTAAAAATTCCAGTGACCTCATCGGGAATAGAACTCGCGACCTTCCGGTTTGTAGCGTAGTACCTGAACGAACTACGCTACCGCGCTCCCCCAAAATATGGTAAAACATGTCCGAAAATAAAATAAAAGTACAGTGACCTTATGTGGAATTATTTAAGGTCCCCGGCAACGTTAACAAGGCACATTAGCGTAAGAGTATTATTTCGTTACCAGTCTACAAGCTGAACGACCCAGGAATCGGGGTTTGATTTTCGGCGGAGGAAAGAGATTGTCTTTCTTCTGCGTAGAGTCCGGTCTCGGCCTCTGGCCCATCCAGCCTGATACCCGGTTGGTACCGGGAGCCGTTTCGCCTGGCGGTAAAGCGTTACAAAGGGATTTCAGTCACCTTGAGGTTATCACTTTCTCACGGACCCAGCTGAGTAGGTGTCTCCCACCAATTCATCTGAGGACGGAAACAGTCGCAGTTTCCGAAACGTCGTGTTTTTTCTGTTCTTTAATGCTATAGCATGGGCAATATCCCAAAGCTTAGTAACCCTCAGTGTAAGACGTGATAATATTTGCGGTTTTCCGGCGGTGAGAAGAAAAATTGTGGACTTCTGGCGTGTGACTCCGTGTAGTGTGGTAGATTATTCCCGTCTGCTGCCGCCGTAGTTAGGACATAAGATGAGGGCGGCAGGTTTCTCCGTAGTCGTAGGAGCCACGTGCTATTACAAAACTGAACAGAGTCATTTGCCCCATCCATTTCTAATCCACAGTCGCCGTTCTCATGCGGCAACTTCTCCGACTAGAGTGCGTGGCAGGTCAACTACTCACATCTTGTAAGGCGAACCGTCTTCCCTTTACTTTATACCTTCTGAACTGAAGGATATGATTTTATCTAATTTAAAAGAAAATATTTCATTACGAAAGGACATCACACCGGTAACGTGACTTTCTTGTGTTCAGACGGCACGAGATTCGGAATGCATACGAAAACATTTTTATTTTAACGTACGTCATGTTTCCCATGGATGTTCTAGTCAGATTCATTGATACTAACTGTAAATACGTCACGACCACTTTCTGACTAATCTCTGCGTGTTTTTTTTTTAAATCATATCACACGAACAGGTTCCTTCAGAGGGCAACTTTCACTCTTCTAATGAAGAAGTCCTATCTTTTTATGGAATCCTCATATTCATTGCCGTGTTCACAAAAGCGCTAATCAAATCCTTGTGCAGAGCCAGATTAATCTAGTCCGCAGCCTTACACCTTATATCTTTAGGGTCCATTTTAATATTGTCACGCGTAACAGTGACTATAAATGGGGTTTTTGTATTGGGGATGGAATTATTGATCACTTACAGATCTTAACTACAAGTTAATTACACCGTTGCTTCCTACCGTATGTGTAGTTTTCGTCACCAGTCTGCGTATTTGATCACCACTCTGCGTTTTCGTCACACGTTATATACTGCCTCATCTAAAACATCACTTCAGTTTAAGCTGTGACGCATAGCTAACGTCACTCGCAGATTGTATAGTAGAAACTCTGTGTTCAATCATATGCCATTTCCCTGATCAGCAGTTAATGAGCTGAGCTTCATTGCAGACGGTTATACGAAATATACAGGATGTTTCTGTTCGGTAGAATGAAAAGTATGCCATATGCTTAGGGCTTGTAGAGGTTGAACATTGTTCTCATGAATGTACTTTCAGAGAACACTTCGTGCATTTGTTGTTATCGTTAATTAATATCCTATCTGTTGTAGAGTTACCATTAAACACTTTCCCTCATAGCACATTTACAACTAATTTCTGAAGTGAATTCATTGAAACTTATTTCATCGCCTCAAACCCTTTAACGCGTGATATAAAATTGAATAATTTTTAAACACCCTGTATATAGAACTTATATTTGACCAAGTAGTTCAAACGGCGTTCTGCGTTGATTGACGTAAGTATAATTCTTTGGCTTGTAATGTTTCGATACTTCGTTATGAGTACATATTATTAGTTTGAGTTTAGAATGAATGTTAATTGGATTCTTTTTTCTTTTTCTTTCAGGTAAGTGAAGTAAAAAGACCTTTGAGGACTGCGATTTTGATGTAAGTATTGAACTGTTCACGTCGCAGCGTCGCTACTGTCAGCCGCCTGAAGCCATGAAACGTCTCCGTTGTGCAAAGAACAGTTCACGTTGCTGATACTGTGTCAGCAGTGTTTCGAGAACACTGACGGAGGACCACAGGGCGCTGTGGGGTTGGGGTCTCGACTCGGGAAGGAAGAAATAACATAATACCGTACGAAACTTCACAGTGCGGAGCTTCATAATTTTAGAGTATTGCATTAAGCCCGCGTGTTTTCATATATAAACACTGTGTATCGCCTCACAGTGTTTGTGTGCACAGATTTAGACTTCGCGACGTCAAATGACCATCAGCAGGTGGCTCCGCAAGCCTTACATTACTGACTGACTTCACGGAGCTGACGCCAGCACCATGACTAAAGACCAGTGTGCGGCGGTTTTCATAATCTCATTCGTTTCAACTGTGCTCCTTTCTTTGCGTCATGTCGCATACATCGTCTCTTGACTGTTACATGTCTTGACGCATGCCGGTGTGCGGCCTACATAAGGGAAACACGCTGCGCATTGCGTTGAGAACGGCCATGTATGAATGCACGACGAAGTTTTAACGCGTGGCGTGCCTCTCTCAGTAATTTATATAATAATAGAATCAGTTTCGTAAAATTTGCCACTTTGACCCTTGTCGTTTTTTATTGCTAGTGGGGTGGGACTAAGTCCCTTGTACTGCGGCCACTTCTGGCCTATTGTACCAGCCCCAGATGGAGCAATTGGTGGAATGAAGATTGGCAGGGAAACCGAAGTACTCGGAGAAAACTTGCCCCAGCTCCACTTTGTCCACCACAAATCCCACTTGACCAGACCCGGGATTGGGAAGCCAGCGTCTAACCGCTTGAGCTATGGCGCGGCCTACGCTTGGCGTTACTTCTGTATGTAGCCCTTGGCGTGTAAGTTCCAGCCATTATGGCGGTCCATGTTTGGCCAACTAATGCACTGCTCGATTCTCTCCCTCTCTCTTTCTCTTTGTGAAGCCCATTTCCACCGCCCTCTACACATCTATCACGACTGCCCTTGTGGTTTTTTTTTCTGCCAGAATTTAAAACTATTAGTAATATGCTTGTTATTGAACTGAAAGTACTGAGCTCAATATTAGCTCAGTGTGTTAGTAGCTCATGTTGCTGGCCGCGTTGGTTAAGGCATCTTTTGTAACAAATTCCATGTAAGTTTTGTCACCTCATGAGCTGCTTCAAGAAGTTATGTTGGGCTGAGTACTTTCGAGCACCAGGTAATTGCGTGTTCAGAAAACTTCCCAGTGTTTTATGGAACCGGATGCTTCTTTAAGTCCTCTCAGGCCGACTTCCAATTCAACTACGAACTTCCCGTGGCTGTGTCCTGCGGGCAGCTTGCTCTCAGCTAGGCTCTGTAACTGCTCGCAGTTCCATTCCACTCCAATGCTACAGAGTCAAAGTCACATTGCGACTGACGGTCAGTCAGTCAGTCAGTAAGTTAGTTTTGGTGTCGACCCAATCTGGGGCTCATGACCAGATATTTATTACTGTTTGGCATTTACGGTCTTGTTTTATGGGTCCCCCTCTCTGACGTGAGGACGGGTCTGTCTTTTGTATATGCTACTGGCCCTCACCAGCGCAGTCTTTCTAGAGTCTGAGTCCCTAGGGACTCGCAACCATATTTTGCTGTCTCAGATTTGAGACTTCCCTTTTCGTCGCCTCCAAGACTTGCAGGGTCACGGGGGAGGTATTGGACCCTGCCTCCACACGAGCAAGTAGTGATCCAATGCTCCGACTCTCATTATATAGCCGCGGCACGGACCGCATAGAGAACTTATTGAGCATAGTTGCAGAATCTAGCAACTAGTGCGTGTCATAACAATGAATTTCCTATTGTCACATTCTTAAGTGGAAGTTCTTTACCTGTCGTCTCATAGAAACAACAGTTCCTCTATTTAAGATTTGAGGCTTTCACGGCGGTGACTATGAAGAAAGCAGTCTTCTGGGATTTGGCACCGTGCGTTTACCGTTCTCATGGTCTTGTCGCTTGCAGATTTCTTATACTTTTTCTTCTACCCTGAAGATGGAGGCGATACGTTCCTCCGAAACGTCGGTTAACACCACATATACACGGTGCCAAATCCCAGAAGACTGCTTTCGTCAGTTCTTCTATTGTTGCCTGTATTCGTTGCCGCGAGAATGTTTATAGACATTCCTCTGTTGTAATAGAAGCAGCCAATATTCACAGTGTTTAATAGCATTTCTTCATGCTGTCACTAAGAGTTTATTGCAACTGTCTCAGCGAGACTAGCCCCACGCTGGACAAGCTGCCTTTGTTTACCAACTTCCTTCACTACGATAGCTCGACGGGCCGCCTTGGGCGTCTGAGTTTTCAGATCTCCCTTCGTTGCGCCCTAAGGGCGTAACAAATACAAGTTAGGAAGCCCCATTATTATGCAGCGTTTTCCAGCCGCCTGTTGCGTCATGCCTCTTCCGTTCATATACTCTCGTCGGCGAATTTCTGATACGTTTGAAAATGATTCATCTGTGATGCGACGCCGTGTAGTCTGGTAGAATGTTACCAGTGTTTCGGAGTAACCTAATGCCTCGGTCTTCATTTTTCCTGTCCCGAAGATTTAGGCAGAAGTTTTCTCGTAAATGCTACCAGTGTTGTGCCGGACTCTACGGTGTCACATGTCACACGGCAGTAATTTTCTCATTAAACCTGAGATCTCCTCTAATAGAGTTCCTGTACTTTCTTTCAGTCACGTCTGCTTTCGTCAGTTTCTTCCTTTACACTTTTAATTTTATTTTTCTTTCTTCTTAACTTGTTTATTGTTGTTACTTCTAACTCTCGTATTCTTCGCCAGTCCATCACTCTGTACATTTATCTTTATTTAATTTCCCTTCCTTCTTTTATTCTTTCCTCTTTGTTTCCTTATCCCTCCTTTAATTCTTCTGGATCCCGGATAGCTCAGTCAGTATAGTGACAAGGCCTGGGCTGAGGAACTGAGGAGTCGGGGTTATCTTCCCGACAGGGGTACCTCCCTTCTCTATCCTTCTCCCTATCCATATTTGGTGCTTAATTAAGGACATGGTTTTTCATATTTGTCTTCGCGTCTGAAAATGTCTTATGTTCTGTCTCTGATCCCCGTTTCTGTACGTGTATCTCTTCTCTTTGTCTTATCCTTTTTGTTCTTGTTCTGTGTTTATTCCTGTACCTTTATATGTTTTCTGATTATAAATAGGTCACGACAGCGTTCCACCAATCCTCTGAAATGTGCCACTACGTCATTAGTTGCCCTGTGCCCCATAAGCCTTGCGGTTTGCGTCTGTTTGTAAGACCAAGTAACCATGAAGTGGATTAATATCTTAACATCGCTTGCGTATCTCTCCTACAATTTATCCATACCCCCTAAATCCGCCATTTTTGTCTGCGTGTTTCAGCTTGTAGCGAATCGGCACCACTTCCTCTTCGTATTCGGGAGGTGCTCCGTTCGAATCTGAACCGGACATCGACATTTCTGGCTGGGATTTTCGTGTTTTCCTCAGCCCCTCCTGGCAAATGTCGGAATTATTAGGCCGCGGTCGTTTCCTTCCACATTTTTCCCAAGTCATGGTTCACTGTTATCCAGTCATTCGACACTGTGCTCGGATTTACCGACATATCTTAAAGTACATCCACTCTACGAAGCGGGTTACGTCACAGCTTGTGTACTCAACCTTACGGAAGAAAAGTCCCGTGTAAGTATGCTTGAATTTCCCACCAGCATATGAATATGTAATTTAGTAGCTCTCTAATGATGACGTAACGGCCTGCATCACGAAATGATGATGAAGCGCTATCGTCGCGGTGGATGAACTCTACAAATAAATATGTTAATTCAGGTAGTGCTACACGGTAGCTCATTCGGTAAAGTGTCCATCTTCGGGAATGACGACCCGTGCTCGATCCGCAGCAGCGGCATATGTGTCTGTGCAGACCTGCTGTGATATCAACCCAGTCTCCTTTACCACGAATGTCGGGGGGTCTGTCCCCAAAGGGATAGAACATTCTGAACATGAGGCCAGCCGCACGATTCCATAGTGTGATAGAAGGGGGAGAGTCAGTAAATAGCTCACAAATGGAAGTAAAAGCAGCTGTAATGGACGTGATAGGTTTTCTGTGTGTATCACTAGGTAGCAGCACAGTCCATCTTCATGACAGTCTAAGTAACAGACGCGCAGCCGCGTGTTCAGAGGCTGTTTCAATAGTCAAAATGGCAACCGTGCTTGTGTTATATACTACCGAAGAATAGCGCTCTCTTGCGCGTTATTTGTGTGCAGAAGGACTCAATGCAAAAGATATTCATAAAGAAATGTTTCATGTTTACGGTGGGAAGCGTTTGTCGTGTAAAGCGGTTCACAACTGGGTCGAGAAATTCTCCCAAGGACGTTCGTAAGTCTCAGATAATGCCTGACCGTGTGCGGAAGTGGCTGAGACAACAGTCAAAAGACTTCTATGCTGCGGGTTTCGACTCACTGGCAAAGCGATGGGGCAAGTGTATCAATGTTGGTGGAGAATATTTCGAGAAATTAATGTTGTTCACAGGTTCGAATAGCACGTGTTTTACGTTTTCATCCATTGTGACCTATTTACTGACTCTCTCTAATATTTACTCGTACATTGCGTGAATATTTACTTCTATATCCTCAATACGCCGTCTGGTGTTTCATCAGTTAACCACCACGAAATTTTCTTTTACAGTTTATTTCTTGAATAAGCCCAACGTTGCGGTCGAGTGGGCGGTACGTTTGCTTTATAGTCTTATGGTCGCTGGTTCGAATCTACGTACAGAGACAGGCTATTTGGAAAGAGATTGCACTTAATTTTCTCAGTCCCTCTGCATGTACTCCGGGATAGAAGTTAAGTCTGGACCCTTTGGCAGAAAGCGAGAGTATGGCAGGAATTTCATATATATAAGAACATCGGGCCGAAAATTAAAGAAAAATGACGTCAGTTTAAAAGGAACAAAAGGCATGCCCCGTCTACGTCAGCAAACATTTGATTTTTTTCACTAGGAAATTTTATATAGCCTCTCAAAAGTTGAAATGTTATTAAAGATTAAAATATACAGAACCATAAGTTTGCCTATCGTTTTGTATCGGTGTGAATCTTGGTCTCTGGCATCAAGTGAAGGACATAGACTGAGGGTAAATAGTTACATCTTCGGGAATATAACGCTGTTAATTCCGTTGGAAGCCAACCGACGTTTCAGAGTGTCATCGCCTCCATTATCGGGGAGAAAAAAGCCAAAGAAGAAACTAGCCTGAAGCAGGCAGCAAGCAGTGTCGAATTGGGTTTCTTGCTTGGCGTTTTGGTGGGAAAGCCATAATGAACGGTACCACTAGGAAGACAGACTTAGATAGAGGGATAATATTAAAATGGATGTTAGAGAAACTTGATGGGGCAGTATAGACAGGATTGTTCTTCGGGATAAGGTTCAATGGAGGGCTCTTGTGAACACGGTAATGAACTTTCGTGTTCCATGAAATGTTGGGAAGTTCTTGAGTGGCTGAGCTACTGGCGGATTGTCAAGAAGGACGCAGCTGTATGGTGTCAGTTCTCTGAAGACGTTAGTTTCGCTCCCAGGAGGACGTAAAGTATTCGTTGCCTGCGTCAGCGCCTCAACACCGACTTCTCAGTCAAATGCGATAAAGGATCCAAAAAGTAGGCTTACAGTGACGTCAGCCTACAGAGTTATGCGCTGTTCTATTTCTATAGTCATGTGTGCACCTTAACAACAATTTTCCTGTCAAACTTTATAAAGTGATTGGTTTTCTCTCTCTCACTCCCCCCCCCCTTCTTCCGCAGTTTCCTATTGGAATATCAATAGAAAAGTAGACACAAGCCACGAGTTTGCAACGGCAGAACGAGGAGCAAGTTCTATGCTGTATTTGCGCTCTCCCCTGCGCTTGCGTCAGAATGTGGAAATGTAGCCTCCTGCCAGGAATTACTCCAGTCCTAGTTCATTTCTCTGCCACGTGTTACGGCGCTGTTAGTATCAAGACTATATGGGATCGCATGAAAGAATGATTGATAGATAATGGATCGTAATGCATGTAGAAGGAGGCGGTTGTGACGTAACGGCATGTTGTTGGAGAGACTGAGGAAACCCACGGAAAACCTCAGGATAGTCGTTATTGCTAAGAGTCGCATGGGGCATCTCCCGCATACAAATCAAGAGCGTTATCTTCTTAATAAGGCTGGCCTCGCCAGCACAGTCATTGTGGGTCCCAGTCTCGCTGGCCTCTGAGAGTTGTACAAACTTCTCACTCCAAAAATATGGTGATAGTGTGCACCGAACTTTGTGGGAGTAAAACAGTTGTCATAGCCTGCTTCATAAGCATTGTTTTTATGTTGGTGTATGTAACCTTATATGGTTTTATAATGCTTGTTAATTTGAAGAGGCTGTATCATATTGCGACAGAATAATCCACTGCTAGGAAACGGGTCGCTAAACATATTCTCGCAGCAACGAATACGCTAGCAACAGTAGAAAAAATTGCCGTTTCTATACAACTGCAACGTAAACACACCTCTGTAGTAATAAGGAATTGCTAGAATACGGTGATGTCAGTGTGCTTTCTGTGCGTGGTCCGTGCCGAAGGTTTATAGGGGACAGTGAATGTCGTTTGCAGGAGATGCAGAATGCAGAGAGGTCTCGGCGGTCAAGATTGATTCTGAGCTGTTATAAATTGTTTGTAATTCAAAAGAAGTGCCAGTAAATCCAATCATCAAATCCAGAACCCATTAGTATTAATCACGGAACCCCGTATACGTGACAGCATGAATCGGGACATGTAGATTACCATCCCAACATCTGAGGGAAAGATTGAGAAACTACCAGGTTAATCTTCCGGGCCTTGAACCCGGCAGCTATCGAATAAAATTAGAGTGTTATATTTACACAAACCTGATCCGTGTGACATGTTTGAGCCAAGAGTAGGTTATGATTCACATCAGATCATCAGTTTACGATATAGTTTCATATATGTTTTTTAATATTTATGTATAAATATTTCACTGGCGAGAAAGGAACCTAACCATTATGCAGTAGCTATATCTGAATTAAAATCTAAAGGAAATTTAATTTCGAGTTTAAAATTTTATGCCGTAGGCGGTCAGTTTTAGCGTCTGTTTATGTAAGTGTCCGTCAGATGTCTCTGTTTGTGAGAGCACTCCACTGAACCTGACACCTGTCTTTCCCTATCCGCGGTGTTCTGAATGTTTTATAAACCTATGTGACGGTTTCAGAGCCACGTGAATCTTTGATTTGCTCCTCTCTCTGAGTCCTTTCCGATCCTAGCTGTACCTGTCCTCTTCAATCTCCCTGAAGTGTCCACTCAGAAACATGACTACCACTGTCACACTGCTGTTTGCTTACTCTGACCTTTGGCTGCCAATAAACCAACACTTCCCAGAAATTGGAATCTTTACACATCGGTGTTTTAACGTTGCAGTTGACTAGAATGAAAGGACTTGTAAACATTTAGCATTAACCGCGGGAAGCCTTGATATTTGTAATTTATTTAAAAATGTGGTTTTTGCGTCACGGGAAGCACGTTGAGGTTCCATTACAAAGACTAACTAATTAATGCTTTTTGGGCAGATGCGTTCTCTTTGACTCTAGGATCCTCCGAGAACCTCCATATTCACTGTAACAGATTTATTTGTCTTTTCCTTTCATTCATATGTCTCTCGTACATCATTCTCAGCATCCTCCAGTTACCTCAGCCTGGGTATTCCCAGTTTTCTTGTACCTTGTGGTATACCTCTACATATTTTTTAGGGACATAAAAAATACAAACTCAGTGGCCCATAGTTCGCAAACGAACTTACCGACCGAGCGACCGATAGAGGGTATCGTGTTGTCAGCGCAACGGATCCCCACGGCCTTTAATCTCGGTTTTCTAGACCGGAACCGCTATTTCCTCGAAATAACTCCTCAGTTATCCTCACGAGGCTGAGTGGACCCAGTTCCACTACTCCTCAGTAAATCTTGTAGCGCCGAGAATCGAACTCAGGACCTCTGGATCTGTAACCAGGAACTCTGACCACTAGACCACAGAGGCGGCCCATTTAGGGACACTATCACCGTTTAACTAATCTTCAAATCTCGTATCGCTTATAACCTCTCGGCACGGACCACGTAGAAAACAGCTATTCCATTGACGTAATCCAACTATTGCATCATTAAGAGTCTCCTTCCTAGCGAATGTGTTTACCAAGCCGTTTCCCAGAAGCTTCCCTGATATATCCGCCCTTCTCGCGGTCGTTGCACGGCAACGGCTCTACACGCTATAATATATAAATAAGTATTGTCCCGTAACCGTCATTTTCTGTCATTGGAACATTTAAAAATACGCTCAATTCGTGACGTTACACAGCTCTTAATTGGGCAGCTTTATCAGTTTACCTTTGTGTTTGCTAGGTTCTGACGCAGTTCAGAATTCTCCCATAGTAACGGGTTTTATTGCTGTGGAAACGTGTGTTTGGATTTCGAAGAGCAGACTGCGAAAGGGAATCGTGAGGACTGTCGCTCTATCTCTCTTGTTTTAATCTCGGTGTTGGGAAATGTCCTCCACTCGTCATAGGAAAACAGAATTAAGCCCGGGTAAAATCATGTCCTTCTGTGGTGGGATCAGCTCGAGCAATATTACAATGGGCGTAAGTTGCGACGACAAAACACTGGCACAGCGAGAGTTTCATCCGCGAACTTCTAAAACGTGACTTTATTATTTTATGTCTAGTACAGTTATTCTTTTGTTTCTTTTGGTGTGAGAGGGTGGCGAGTGGATAAAATTAACGATAAAACAGAATAGCTATTGTCGTCTTTATCCTTTTGCGTGTCTTTGTCTACATGTATTGTACAGTGCGACTTGCTTGACTTGGCCGGTCTGCGCAGTGGATGCGGTTGAGTTCACTAACCGAGGTACAGATTGTAGGGTGTGTATGGGTTGTAGCAGGTTCTTAGTTACAGTGTGCCGTCTGCGTTAACCTCTTCTCCCAGCGCAACCACTTTCGCGCCATGTATTGCCATATTCTGATGCGCAGCTCAGCGGCCAAGACAAAAACATGACCTGTATCATATGACTTAACTCCTCACGGCTCTCACCTTGATTTCTTCCTTCCTTCATACCAGCTGTCTCTTCTTATAACGTTATTTCCAGAAAAATCATCAAATGACTAAACGAAGATGGTGTCGTATCTCTGTCTCTCTCTTATTGTTTCATTTATGTAACTAATGGATGGATTCAGATGAAATTTAATACTGGTAAAATGTAAAGGTAATTTTGTCCCTGTGCTCAACTAATTAAGCATTATGCCATGAAGACGTATTGGAAAGTGGACGTATAGATCCACGTTTTCTTGACCTCGGCACTAGTTGAAGGCAAGTGATCAGCTCCACGCCTTGGCCGCTTTACCCCTGGAGAAAAGAGCCCCCGGTACACATTTGATAGGAGGCTAGATGGACCCGAGAGAAATGAAATTCGTGACCGTACCGGGACTCGAATTCCGACCCCTTTATCTTCCGCCCCGTATCCAGTCGCTATACCGACTGAGCTATCCCGGCTCCTAATTCAATTTGGGGGTCTACTAAAAATTGTTCTTTCATATGTAATCCTTAAAAATAAAGGTGAAGTTCTCCCTGTGCTTAATTAAGTTCTGCTCCATATTGATGTACGAGGGGCTGAAGTTATCGTTGGCTCTGGATGGAGGTGAGTAGTTAGCTTCACACCCCAGCCGCTTTACCCCCTGGGAAATAGGTTGTACTTCACGTTAGATTTGAGATTTTGGTAAAAGCATACCCGCAGTGTGGAGAAGAAAAAACTTATTACGCCTGCAGGGAATCGAATGCCTGTTCCTCAGATATTCAGCATGTGGCCTTATCGCTTTACCGACTGAACCATTTGGCTTTGTATATGCCCGTCTGGTTGGTACTTAAAAGTATACTGCCTCATAGGACCAATTACAGGAAGATTCATAATCTCCTTGTTTTGGACGTCACCCGATTTCAGGAAAGTTCATTTCGGAACATACTAATCTACGGCCGTGGAGGCCCATAAGGTTGTGAGACGTCGGGGTTCCCACATTTTCTAGACAATCGGCTCGCAGATGGCGGTGAGGTCAGACTTACACGCCGGCCGCCCTTTACCCCCCAGGAAGTTTTCTGGTACTAATTTCTGTTAGAGGCTCAGTCGACCCCAGGGACATAGTTCGGCTGTAAGGATTAGGTAAATTGAAATATCCAATGACTTTATCGAGAATCGAACCCGCGACCTTCCGGCTTATAGCATAGTGTCTAAACCAACTACGCTACCGCGTACCACACCGAATAATCTACGTAAGCCAGATATTTGGGTCGCATTATCAAAAGGGTTAATTTTGGTTTATGTTGATATGGAAACATACGGCGCATAGCTACTGCTTACATTCTGCCTAATACGTAGCTTATTCGACTGAAGATGGAGGCTGTACATTGCTCCGAAACATCAATTAACTTCTATCGTGCTACACAACATCAAGTTTGCCTGGATGTTCTTGGTTCGAACACCTGCCGGGACAGTGGCTATCCCGGTTGAAGTGTTTTTCGTTGATTTCTTCACTCTCTCCAATCATGCTGGGATAGTACCTTGATTAGACCACATCCGCTTCCTTCGAAATCATTTTCATCATTCAGTAATCAGTGTATAGTCACGGCACACAGAGCGTCGTTAAATAAGCAACCAAGTGTTCACGACATCTCACCACAGAAGATGGTAATGTTCAAGTTTTTATTTGCTTCGCGCTGTGAGTTCTGGCCACGTAGGGACACAAACTCATTCACGTCCCATCGCGTCCTACGCCCTCAGACTCCTTGATTACATCCCAGTTTATGGGCCACAAAACCCGATTGGGGGTGTGTTCTTACACTATTTGCTCTCCCCCCCTTCCCTCTCGCAGACCGGTTGAGGCGTTTCATATCTGACTGCTGTTAAGGATATGTTCCAGAACTCCACCAAGCCGAGCCCTTCTTGAGAAGCCGCCAGTCGCTCAGCTACTCACGAATTTCCCAACATTTTATGTAACCCGAAGGTTCATTACCGTGTTCACCGCCATTGATGTGTGTTCTGAGCGAGATTAATCCTCTTCACGGCCCCTCATCTACTTCTTGGTTTTCCTTATAGCTATTTCCTTTAGGTGTTCCTGTTTAGCTATCCCTGTAACAGGCCGTTGAGGCCCATAGAGTTGTGAGACGTCGAGGCTCCCACATTTTCTAGACAATCGGCTCACAGATGGCGGTGGGGTCGTCAGCCTTACGCGCCGGCCGCTCTTTATGCCCAGGAAGATTCCTGATACTCATTTCTGTTAGAGGTTGAGACAACACCAGGGCCATAATGCGCCTGGAAGGATTAGGTCAATTGAAAATATCCAAGTATCTCATCGGGCCTCGAACCCGGGACCTTCCGGCTTGTAGCACAGTGCCTCAACCAACTACGCTACCGCGTGCCCCGAAAAAAGCTGAAAAAGAGATTATTCCCAAGGCTTGGCGGTAGGCGAATTTCTTGTGGAACGATTATGCGATGGTGCTGAGTGGATTCGTGTGGCTCAGGATCTGGAGTACTTGCTGGCTTTTTTGAACACGGAACCGAACCTTTCGATATCATAGATTTTGCTGGGAATCTCTTCAGTAGCTGAGTGTCTGTTAGGTTCTATGGGAGAACTCCCCTTGACGGGGTCAGACTTTNCCACTGTAATGCCTGCCATTCAGTGCGGTGCAGTTTTGCAGTTCTGTGGTTACCGATCTTATGTGCGTACCAGTAGATTACTGCCACATTGGGAACATGAGGGAGGGGTCTGGTACCTCCCCATCAGCCAGATGTGACCCCGCCCCCCATCCCTCTCTAACTTGTCGGTTTTAAACCCCGTGCGATGGGGCTCTCCAAATCTGCACACTGTACAGGTAAAGTACAAAATTGTCCCTGTACTTAATTTAATAATTAAAATATTCAAGTTAAGGAGAATGAGGTGGACAGGGCTTGTAGCACGCATGGGGCAAAGCGGAAAACGTAGAATTGCAGTGGGAAAGCCAGAACGAAAGAGGTGACTAGGAAGACCTATACATAGATGGGAGGATAATATTAAGTTGGATCTTAGATAGGATGAGGGGCACGCGGTAGCGTTGTTGGTTGAGGGGCTGTGCTACAAGCCGAAGGGTCGCGGGTTCAAGTCCCGATGAGCTCATTGGATTTTTTACAGCCGCACTAGGCCCTGGAGTTTACTCAGCCTCAAACAGAAATGTGTACCAGGAATTAATTAAATAATTTTCCTGGGGAGTAAAGCGCGGTCGGCGCGTAAGGCTGACAACCTTACCGCCATCTTTGAGCCGATTGTCTAGATAATGTGGGACCCTTAACGTCTCACAACCCCATGGGCCTTCACGGCCTGGTACAGGGATAGCTTTACATTTTACTTAGATAGGATGGGGTGTTTAGGACTGGATTGATCTGGCTTAGCGAAGGTACCAGTGGACGGTTGTTGTGCACACGGCAATTAACCATCGAGTTCCATAAAATGCAAGGAAATTCTTGAATAACTGCGCAAATGGCGGCTTCTCAAGAAGGGCTCGACTCCGTGGAGTTAAGTTACCGGTGACCGGAGGTATAGCTCCACCATTTTTGACCTGGACACTAGATGGAGGTGAAGGGTCAGCTTTACCCCTGTACCCACTGGATAGGATGTGGGCCCCGGATTCAGTTTGGACGCTGCAGGGAAGAGGAAAATATCTTGCCCCTGCCGGGAATTATACTCAGGTCTTCCATATCATTGCCTTTCACTATATCACCTGAGCTGCCCCGGCTCTCTCTGCACTTTACGTTGTTTGCTAAGTTGTTGCTCTTGTCCCTGTGTATACAGAGTCTTGATGTATGATAAGTACTGTTTCCTGGGAGGGATCGCCGTCGTTTCGGAAGAACGTACCGATTCCGTCAACGTCGAGCAGAGAGAAGATTTGGTTACAAACTTACTTTTAAATCACTTTGTGCTGCCATTACTGGTCGTCCTATGCATAAGAATTATTATTTGGTATGTACGTGGTATATCCTCCTATTGTTTACTTTGATCTCTTCCAAGAACCCAGACTTGAATTAAAGATGTAACGAATTACCTCCATGGTAAGAAAAGGGTAAAGCTGTCTCTGTAACAAGTTGTGGAGGGCCGCGCCATAGCTCAAGCTGTTAGTAGCTGGCTTCCCACCGCAGTAGCCTGGGTTCGATCCCGGGCCTGGTCAAATGCGATTTGTGGTGGACAAAGTGGCGCTGGGGCAGGTTTTCTCCGAGTACTTCGGTTTCCCCTGCCAATCTTCATTCCACCATTTGCTCCACAATCACCCCCATCTATCATCTGGGGCTGGTACAATAGGTCAGAAGTGGCCCCAGTACAACGGACTTAGTCCCACCCCACTAGCAATAAAGAAAAACAGGTGGTGGAGGCACATATGGTTGTGAGACGTCGAGGCTCCCACATTTTCTATCCTCAGGGATTATACCTTAATTTTACATCGTTAGTTCATCATTAAAGATCCAATTTGCAACATAAATCGCTATACCGGAGATCTCATTCAACACACACAGGGACTTTTGCTTCCGTAAGGTTGGCTACTCAAGGAGGGACGAATCTCGAGAGTCGCCCTCGACGAAGTTTTGGCCCTATATTTTCATTGAAGCCATAAGGAATTCGAGCTCACCCTTATAAAATGTTCCACAAACTGTATTCACATAGCTTCATATCTGGTAACTTGAGAAACTTTTTTATAAAGTCGTCCGTCTCGAGAGATTCACTGCTTTGGTGTTACAGTCTGCTGTTTCGTTTCAATGCACAATATTGGCTAGACGTTGCCTTTCATGTCTTTAGAGAGAGAACTTTTTTTTTTAATATTTCCCTTGCTGGATCCCCAGTCTACACGACACCTGATTTATGTTTTGTTTTACATAATGACGATGGAGAAGGAGGCCGTAAAACGGGAAGAAGCCAACTGTAGGCGCANCATGCAACGGCACTACTCGAGTTCCTCCAATTTTGCTAGCTCCTTTTTCTGAAAATACGTCAACTCTGCCAATTCCTTCATCATGTTAATTAGTGCATGGTCCTCTATTTGGGGGCACGCGGTAGCGTAGTTGGTTGAGGCACTATGCTACAAGCCGGAAGGGAGCGGGTTTCATTTGCGATGTGGTCATTGAATATTTTGATTGACCTAATCCTTCCAGCCGCAATGTGGCCCTGGGCTCGACTCAACCTCTAACAGAAATGAGTACCAGGAATCTTCCTGGGGTTAAAGGGCGGTCGGCGCGTAAGGCTGACAACCTCACCGCTAACAATGAGCAGATTGTCTAGATAATGTGGGAGCCTCGACGTCTCACAACCCTACGGGCCTCCACGGCCTGTTACAGGAATAGCTTTACGTTTATGGACCTCTACGTACCCACTAATTTTGTCTGTCATAACCGAACACTTTGCTGTAGTTTCAGGTCTCGGTGCACATGGCAGCTGTCCACAGTGATGTCTCTTATATGTTTCCCATAGCCTGATAGCGGGGATGGGTCATACCTTTAAATATGCCTCGACCACTTCTAAGTTAGCAGTTTAGTCTTTCATGTTGATTAACTTGTAGCTTAGGTTTTAGCCGCTTCCCCGTTCATTTTAACTGTAGCCAAAAAAATTGCTATGTGACAGGTTGTAGGTTTGATTCTTGATCAATACCAGTGCTCTTCAGAAGGAAGTTGTGTAACTTCGCGGCGTCAGGTGTGGATTTATGGCGCTCCTCATAGTCCCGGCCGTGAGAATATCACTGTTTGCGCGTCGCCTCAACTGACGTGGCTGCGGTGCGTAATGGCAGGTCGAAGTAAACTTCATAACATCTGGGGCTTCCTTGTTGCGTTCTTCGCCGTAGGAAACGGTGAAGAGCTAAAGCTGTTTCCTTTTAGCGTATGATAGACACGCACATCGGAATGGAAAAGTAGCAGTGGACACAATATGCAGAGTTAGATTTCGTGACAAATAGCGAAGTGTGATTTCAGTTTACAGAATAAACAGAGATTTTAATGATAGGAGCCACCTACTCAATTCAAGTAAAAAAGGTAAAGCTATCCCTGTAACAGGCCGTGGAAGCCCATAGGGTTGTGAGACGTCGAGGCTCCCATATTTTCTAGACAATCGGCCCACAGATGGCGGTGAGGTCAGCCTTAGGCGCCAGCCGCCCTCTACCACCAGGAAGATTCCTGGTACTCATTTCTTTGTGAGGCTGAGTCGACCGCATAGCCATAGTGCGGCCGAAGGATTAGGTCAATTGAAAAAAACAGTGACTTCATCGGGAATCAAAACCACGACCTTCTTATTTGTAGCACAGTTCCTCAATTGAGTCACATTAGAAAAAGTAGATAAAGTATTTGAAAGGAGATGTCGTAGCATAGCTGGAGAGATACAATAAAAGAGTTTACCTGTTCTTCTAAAGAAAGTTTTAATGAGAAAGTTCCGAAACATGAGTTGAAAAGGATAGAGATTTTCTAAGTCTTTCTTATAAAATTGTTTTTGTTTTTACAGATTGTTAATGACAGTGCAATTAGCGCTGTGCGATGCATATGAAATTGCGCGTTTAGAAGTAGTAGAACACTAATCTTATATAATCTCGTGTCATCGTATTTTGAAATCTCCACCCCGTACCCTACAATATTTCTGAAGAAATAAATATTCTTAACTTCCGAAACATCCGTACTTTCGGAATTGCCACTGTTTCAGTTTTCCAAGGAATAGTTATGCGATGTTTTCCAGAGCCTCTGCTTTTTGTAGAGTTATCTAATTAAGAAGTGAAGTCAGGCTAGAAGGCTTTGAGTGAGGGGGCACCATCCCACGATGGAAGAGCGTAGAGTGGGCAGAGAAGGAGACGAACACTAAGAGAAAGAGAAGTTGAGAGGAAAGGTTTATAAAATTAGAGGGAAATTAAAAGAAAATTAGTTCCTTAGTCTCTCCGGTTTTCTGCTAGTACGAATCAAATTATGGAAAACCGACAGTGGAGGTTCACTCCACTCCTACCGCGCCCTCCCCTGTACCGTGGTTTGAAGAGGGGGAAAGGGGGAGTTGAGTACAGGGTTGCATGAGGGTTGAGGGTAAATTTGAAAATGAAAAGCGATGTTGATGAAGCTCGCAGATTCCTGGAGTGGTTTCGTTCATTTGCTGTCTGTGCAGTGGCGTCTTTCTGAGTTACCAAATATTTAGGTTCACTGAAAATGTTTCTGGTATATGGTGGCAGAGCCGGTCACGGTAGCCGAGCGGTCTAAGGCATGCACTGTCTTCGCTTGCTCGGAAGCCGGGATCGTGGGTTCGAATCCCACTCAGGGCATGGATGTTTGTGTGCGTTTTTCTGTGTTTGTGTACAGGTAGAGGCCTTGCGACGAGCTGATCACCAGCCCAAGGAGTCCTACCGTATGTGTAAGGTCTAGAAAAACCGAAGTGAACGGAGTTCATGGAGGTAGTGCCAAGAAAAAAAAATATGGTGGCATATGTGGACTTAAAAATTAGTGCAGTTCATTGCTGTTAGAATCTTGGAGTTGTGTACAGGCTGTGTTGCTACACCTGAACATGCTCAACAGAATGTGCTGTCGTTTTGGTCGAGTCCACTGAGATAAAGGACAGCTTAGTTTGTATAGCGAAATACGCAACTCTTTTCTCCACAGCGTCTAACCCGGTTCTTGGCACACCGAGTCTCCTATCGAAAAGGCACATATGACAGTTTCCTCAAGGGTAAAGCTTGAGGAACGTGAAGTTGACCCTCGCCTCCATCTAGTGCCGAAATTAAGGATAGCGGATCTATACCTTCATTC